>NC_081162.1:18987499-19287499 GCF_012432095.1 Onychostoma macrolepis
CCTCAGGGTGTGACAGCTTCAAAATAACTTCCAAAGTCTTGAATAAGACGTGCAATTGTGAGGAACCTCCAGTTTCTGGCACTTGCAAGGCCAGTATTTAGGATCTGTTTGGAGATTGAACGTGTAATTTCGAACACAATAACAATCCACGCATGCAGCGAAGGCGTTCCTTAATCCCATCGAAAACCTTTGGGAAATACTAAATCTGAATCGAAGCTGATGAATAAATCTCAGCTTTGGGATAAATTTAAGGAAGCCTGGCAAGAAATGATACACGACACATGCTCAT
This sequence comes from Onychostoma macrolepis, assembly GCF_012432095.1. Classification (NCBI taxonomy): domain Eukaryota; kingdom Metazoa; phylum Chordata; class Actinopteri; order Cypriniformes; family Cyprinidae; genus Onychostoma; species Onychostoma macrolepis. Next base: position 18,987,789 of record NC_081162.1, read on the forward strand.
AGCTTTTTGAGTAATGCCCAAGAGAACGGCTTTTATAATCAAAAACAAGGGAGAACCTGAGATATATGAATAACAGATTATATTGAGGTCAATGTATGCTTTATTTCCTGTAAGCTATGTGTTATTTTTATAGACATGTTTTTTGCATTGTATAAAACCCATATTCTATGATAAACTATAGTTTATACCTCCCATTGACTTATTGGTAATGTTTTAAATAAAGCTCTTTAAAATAATCCAGAACTTAAACCTATGCCTAAAATATGACTTTTTAATGTGAACAGTGACATCATTTAGTGTCTTTGTGAACTGTCTGTCCTTTTTAGTACAATCCCAACTATTGTTTATACTGTAGCTCTCAGCTCTAGGATAGTTTTGTGGTCCTGTGATCGCTGGTCACCAGCCCGTGCTCTGTGTCTGTGCCCCTGGGCCATCGGTGCAGCCCAGTGAGGCGCACAAACACATGTCACACGTCTAATGTGTGCAGTGAACCAGTTGGATCATATTTGGATGAAATCCAGTGGAATTAAACTATATACTGTCTGGTGCCGTAGGGGGTACCATTCATGCTTGTGTCTGTTCTTTCACAGGAACTGCATCGCCTCACGGGATCCCTACTGCGGCTGGACCAGAGGAAGCACCTGCTCTTTCCTCCGTGCGGGTACAAGGTGAGATTTGGCAATGTACCTACTGACATAACCTACCTATTTTTTTACTTAAACAACAAGATTTCCATCTTCAGAAAAAGCACATGTCCAAAAAACACTAGTTTTTGTGTTCTGCCTCTGTTTAAATACACTTGTGAAAATCTATCCCTCCTCAGAGAGACGGTTTTATTGAGTTCTGTGTGCAAATACGGGTTGTCTGCCAGTACGCTGAGATCAAAACTTGGAGACCGTTTTACCTCAGTGCCGTTATGCAATTACAGCTCTTTGGCTGGATCTGATTTGATTTACCAAGGACGGTCAACCTGTGGATCGATTCTGTCTCGCATAATACTGAAAAATTCTCACCAATTAAATTTCACAGCGGAAAAAAACAATACGGATGTAGTTCTAATTACTGCCACTTGCTAATATACACAAACAGCAGATATGCAAAACAAGTTCAGAGACTTTCTGTCGGCTGTTTATCAGTGTGTGTATATGCTTCTCAATGCTACGATACAGCTAATGTTCATCCTCAGGAGAGCGGCGGGAAGGAATCTGCATGCTCATTTAAATTCTCGGGGTGGTTCACCGCTGTAGTATAAAAAACTCAGCCATCTTCTCTCAGAGGAGTTCTGGAGATTACAGCTCTGTGCCTGCAGTTTGTAGAAACATTATATTTTATAGACATTTCACAGAAAGCGTTTAACCATGCGGGTGTAAGCGTATCTTCTGAAAAACTAAGACCCTGGCAGTAAAAGACCCCTGGCTGCCTTGTTGTCCTGGGCTTTAACTAATTGCCAACGGTAGTGGAAAGAGGCTGGTCCCCCGGTGCACGCTTCTGCTGTGCGTAGCCTTCGGCCTTTCCTCTGTTTGACTTATGCGGTTGGAAGAAAGCCATTCGTGAGCCAACTGCAGTCATTTTTCTTCATTAATGTGGCTTTAAGGTAACACAGAGCACTGTGATGCCTCTGTTTGCAAGACTTGATCAGGAGCGCAGATTGAGTTTCTGCACACATCCTGTACAAGCTTTTAATGTGCAATATCACTTATTATTGAGCCCAAGAGCACAAAACCAAGACATTTTAGAAGAACCCTTCAAGACAACATTAAAAATTGTGTTTTCTTTAAAAAAAAAAAAAAAAAAAGAGAGAGAGACAGATAAAATACAGAGGCATTACTGTAATTGAGACGGTGCAGTTTTATGGCCTGTTTATGTGGTTTGCTGATGAATGTTTCTACTACCGTTCTTTCTCCCATTTCACCACAGGCTTCCCTTCGAGCAAGACATCGAGCATGGAAACACTTCTCACTTGGGCGACTGTGACGGTAAGAGAACATTTTTATTACAACAATAAAACTCTTCACGCTGTGACCTCCCGCTTTCTCCCCTCGTCCCGTCAGACCTGCAGCCGCCGTCCTTTTACACCCATTTTGAGCTTCTGTTCTGCTGCAAGAGCCTCGGTTTGGGTGCGTGGTGATCACAACTTGCGCTTTCTATTTATAGTTCCCCTTTCATCTCCGATTATGTTCGTGTTGGAATAGTGTCGAGTTCTGGGTGAGCCTCTCTTGGTGGGGTTCATCGCAGCAAATCAATCGTTCAGTCTGAAATATTCACTTGCTGTAGAACCCCTTTGATCTCACCGCTGATTCTGCACAGACATTGGTACACGTTAATCCTGGGTCCACCACAGGAGACCCCGCTCATCTGCTGTGAGCCACAAACACTCGGATGTATAAATATTGCATAATGATCATGTCTGCCTGGTTGGATTTTAATCTGCTCATCAGGAGCTTTTGAAGTTTTCCAGCCCCTGTTTCAGTTGCGGTGCAGAAGCCAGAAAGTAATGGGGTGGTGGGGCCAACTGCTGTATTTGCTAATGTGTTTCCTAATGGAGAAGATCAGTAAGTCGGGAAAAAAAACATAGTATATTTGTCACAGCCGCATGAATAATGTGATGTAAGAGATTCTTATTTTCAATATTCTTGCAAAACTAATGTTCTTAAAATGAGCATATGTTAGTCTGGTTCCAAAACCTAGTAAACTGTCTACTTGGACAAAATTATGCAAAGATAGCTTCTTTTGGCCAAATACTAAAGCAGCATTGCTTATATCCTTTGCATTGAACACAATCCCAGAATGCCAAATGATAGAAATTTCAATGAGAGAGAATGTTAAATTCATTAACTTTAATGCATTGGGTATCATGAACTAACCTAATAAACAACCGTTTTTACAGCATATATAAATCCATATTAATGCTTATAATTACTTGTATGTGTAATTATATATTTTTAGTTTAATTTATACTAATCTTCATCGTTAATGTTCATTATACGTAATACATTAATGTTCATTTATACAACTGGAAAAGTTAAAAATGTATGTTTATGTAAAAAGTATAATTTAATAAATCATGTAAAAGCATTTTTAATTGTGAGTTCATGGTTTTAGTTTTATTATTCATGATATTGCATATACCTATACTTCCGTTTCATTCAGTATTGTATGTATCGTAATTTGTTCTTTCAAAATCGACTATTTTACCTAGTATAATATTTGTGTTATTAGCGCAACCTGCTAACCTCAAACCCTATTAAAATTAATTGTGAGTCGAGTCTGCTGTGAGGAATTGCTGCTTGCTCATTTTTGAGGTAAATAATAAAAAATAAAATAAATCCTTGAAACAAGATAAATTTTCTTGAGAAACAACACTGCATTAGATATTAAGGAATGTTTTCAGTGCTGGTGTCTCTTGTCTCACTGTGCTGGCAGAATTTTTTTTCACTTATTTTAAGTATAAACAAGTTAAAATCAAGTGAATAATTTGCCAGTGCTGTAAGACAAACACTCTCATACTCAAAATAATATTTATGAAAATAATCTAAGAAAACAAGCCTTAATATCTAATGCAGTGTTGCCTCTTGAGTAAATTTATCTTATTTAATTTCGATTTAGACCAGCACTAATTTACACAAACCAGTCTTGATCAGCATGTAAATACATGCTGGTTTAAGCTGGTCTGAAAGGCGGGGTTTCTCTCTAGTGACTCTTAGACTGGGGACTTGCATGGACAGCGTCTCATTCTTCATCCTTAATAAGTCTTGTGTAAATAAGTGTTTGCCTGCAAGGCTTTGATCAGCAGACCGCATGTCACATCCATCACGCTCCTCGAGTGCTGTTCTCCTGGGCCTGCAGTGCAGAGAGACACAGGCCAGGGGTTGAGAAGTGGGCAGTTTAGAGGATGTAGCACTGCATCCATCACGGTTTGTAGCTGGTGACTGGCTTTCATCTCCTGCTGGGAGGAGTTGCAGACTCTGATTCGCGGGGCAGCCTCAGTGATGGAGATCCCCTGGATGAAACTGAACTTCATATGACCCCAGATGTCCACATGCATGTCCGAGAGGGCGTATAGACGGCTGATGTTAACAGCTTCTGCTTAACGACAGAAAAGTGGTCAGTGGAAGTGGGGGCAGAGGAGAAGAATTGATTTTCATCTTGTCTCTCTGACTCGGTCTGGGCTGAATGATTACGAAGGGTGGGATCCATAAACCAGCGAGGGAGATGCAGAGGACGAAATGGTACATAGAGAGATGAAGTAAAGCAAGTATAGATGGAGGGCTGGAGGTGGTTGTCAGACAAGCTGGAGCCCATGACTGAGGGCAGGTGTCTGGGGTGGGGTAGGGTGCAGAGACAGGGCCGTGAGTGATGTAGAGCGCAAGCTCTGATGTCTCCTGTGTCACAGAACCGTCACTGCTGCAATTCCCAAAGGCCTTGCGCTGCTATAACTCTCTGACATGCTCCCGTTGCCTTCTGTATGGCAGAAGCAATTTCTCATTCCCTCGCTCTTTCTACCTCTCGGTTTAAAAATAGTGCAATTTTTCTCACTCTATTTCTCAAAAACCAGTACTTTGAAAAACTGCAGTACAGACTGGCTAGTTGACAGATAACATGGACATCAACTTTATTTTGTCAACTTTTGATTGACAATGTTGGGGTTTTGGCAAAATCATTTTTAAAGCTTATTTCCAGTAAGTTTTTTTTTTTTTTTTTTTTTGGGTACTGTTTAGTATATTTTCAGTTTTTAAAGTGGCCATTATGTTAATAGTACATCAAGCTTTTTTCTTTAATTTTTTTCTTTCACTTCAGAAAACAGTCTATTCACTGCAGTACAATAAAATGGCTAGTTCAGAAATAACATGTACATTTTCATGTCTTAAAAAAAATATTACCATTTTGCTTATCCAAGGCTTCCAATGTCAACTGCTTTGTTATTTTAGTTTAATTCAAAAGCAGTTTGATAAACCGCTTGATGTTGCAAACTGGTATTTATCCTATCATTTTAATTTGAGACAATTTGATTCAGGAGGAGTCATTTTTTGTTTCAATAAATGCTCTTTTTGGACTGTTTAGAAAGTTTTAAGTTAAAAAGTTACAGTATGTTAATGGCACATCAAGCTCTTTTTATCTCAAAAGAGCAAGGAAACTTTGAATCGTCATTATATGACCCGTTAAGTGGTCCTGCAGTGAGACAAATGAGTTTTTAAAAGTTCTTTTTAGTCCCTCAATTAATATGAGATTGCATAAAAGCTGCATGCATAGGAATTAGAAAGAACGAGAGGAAAATTTCAGTTGAAATGGTGCATAGCTTGTCACGTTGCAGGGCACTTGTGTACGATGATAACTGCCCAAATATATCTCTCTGTATCTTTCTTCCACCTTCACTTCACCTTGGTGTTTGAGTAACCGATCAGGCAGTTCCTGCCGTCTCTCTCGATTTGCTCATCAGTGTGAGGACCATAATTAGAGATGTGCCCGCTCTTCCTGTGCCCTGACCAAGCACTTAGCGATCTGCTTCAGAATGTCAACTCTCCTTTTGCCTGATGCTCCACGGGGAAGCTGATCAAAGTAGATGTAGACATCAGATGCTTTAATTTAACTGACCTGCGAGGCCTGCCCTCAGAGGCCCAAGACACGGCCGCCAACAGCCACTTGTCTTTCTGCATTTTGAGGGCCTATCTCTTTGGCTTTCTTTCTGTTTTTCTCTCTCAGTTAGGGGAGGCATGCCAGGTTGTGAATTCTTGTGTAATGATGGCCGATAACTAAACTAGCAGCAATAGCTGTGCTCAAAAATCAACAACAGTGCTTGAAACGATTAACTTGTTTGTTGTTGGAATGAGTACATGTTGTATAAAGAGAGAAATGCTGGCTTGAGAGAGAAAACATGACATTTTACATTCCAGCCTGGGCGGACACTTTGCTCTCTCGCCTGATCTTACCTCAATGTGGTGTTAACCCTTTACAGGACATGACCTTTAAGTCAGCCATATCGATTGCAGGATTAGCGGATAATTTAATGCTCCTTAAACTTCAACAGTATCCCTTTCATTGTAAAATTGCAGGTCATGCGAGGGGTCGAGCAGAAGTGAATTATTATGCCAAAGGAAGTAAAACCAAAATATACATACAGTACATATGTACTACTGTTCATAAGTTTTTTTTGCAAGGAAAATACTTTTGTTCAACAAGGACCATTAAAAATTGTGATTTCCACAAAAATGTTAAGCAGTTCAACTGTTTTCTCTATTAATAATAATTAGAAATGTTTCTTTAGTACCATATAAGAACCATTTCTGAAGGATCATGTGACATTAAAGACTGGAGTAATGGCTGAGGAAAATTCAGCATTTCCATCACAGGAAAAAATAATATTTTCAAATATATTAAAATAGTAAACAGTTATTTTAAATTGTAATAATATTTGACAATGTTCTGTTTATACTTTAAGTATATCTGTGCCAAAAGACAGTTGTGGTTCCTGAAAACTACTTACAGATTGCTTTAAAAAGTTACCCCAGCACCCCCCCAAAACTCACTGAATAATTTTCTCACTGGGGTAGAATCCAAATGTACCTGCCACTGGTAAACGTTAACTACGCTCACTTATGGGAGCGATGGAGTCATTGTTTGCACAGAAACTCATCAGCAAATGTCAGCGCTGTTAAACCAGGCATCAAAAGCGAGGGAGACATCAATGTAGGAGAGAACTGTCACGCTCCACCGTTGTTACGAGTGAATGGACTGCAAAATGAGGCTTCTCCTCAAACCGGCAGTTCAACTACAGTACGTGTACAAAGAGCAAACAGTCATAAGCCCCATTATGCTTTCTTTGCATCTATATCCCACCCGCTTACCCTTTTCTCCTGTGTGTGTACGTTGCTGCAAAAGCATTTGAGTATAATCACAGAGTTGACACAGATGGAGGCAATTACGCCGCTGTTAAAATATTTCCTGGAGAAAGGTGGTGTTTTGACTTTGCAAACAGTGGGTTGCAATCACGATCTAATTGAAGTCCATGTTAAACGAAGAAGTGCACAGTGGCGTCATTCTTATAGAGTGGGATGACAGCCATGCAGAGAAAGGCAATGAGGCACACGCTGGCAAATTTGCTTCTCTGCTGTAATTGGTATCAGCTAGCAAACATAGATAAAATTATGTCTCATGTACACTACTGTTCAAAAGTTTGAGGTTGGCAGGATTTTTAAAATGTTTTTGAAATTCTCTGCTCGCCAAGGCTGCATTTATTTGATCAAGAATGCTTTAACAACAGTAATATTCTGAAATAATTTCTATTTCTATTTTCATGTCATTTATTCCTGTAATGGCAAAGCTGTATTTTTTTCAGCCATTACTCCAGTCTTCAGTGTCACATGATCCTTCAGAAATCATTCTAATATGCTGATTTGATGCTCAAGATATTTCTTCTTATTATCGAAGTTGAATAATATTTTTGTGGAAACTGATACATTTTCATGATTTATGATGATATGACATATTCAGTATCATCAAGTAAGTTTTATGTCCTCAATAAGTCAAACTGAATATATTTGATGTGCAATGTACAACTTTTATACTTGGAATGAAGATGACAGATGTAATTTTGTAGTGTCACATTTGGTGTGAATCACATTTTGTATGCTCTGCAGTTTGTTGGGTAGGTGTAATAGGTTTTATAGAGGACTTAGATGTTACAGTGAGTGTTTGTAAGACTGATGTGGTGCTCTTGCCCTCCAGACCTTTCAAACACTCCCACAGGGGCAGTTCATGTTCTCCTGGAGTACATCTCATGACCTTCATGTCTAGGTCATTAATCTAGTCATGGACAAACACACACATGTATGTCTACACCGAGGCAGGCCATTCCATGTACCAGACTTGGGAAAATTCAGAAGTGAAGAATGGGCTTCCTTTCAGTTCACAAGTAGAAATTTGAATCGAATTAGAATTGGAATGACAGGAAAAGTAATTTATGGGTTTGAAATTCAAAGAAACTTAACTAGAGTTTCATTACACACAAAAACACACAGATGATTACATGATTAATTTGGACTCATTATGCCAGTTTTTTCCCTTATAGACGTTTTTCTCAACTAATTAGACATATTTCTCTAAAGTAATTACAAGTGATTAGAAAGTACTGTCTCAGCAATTAACACAGCCACCAAAACAATTTAATTCAGCCGTACCGATTTCAATTAGCTATAAACACCACATTGTTTATAGTAATTACAAAAATTTGGTATTTTAATTAATTGATTATATGTTGATTATTCATTCCACTTGAAAGTCTGTGGTGTATTACAATGACAATTTGACATGTTCTTTATGGGTGATAAAATTAAAAAATATTTAATTTATACCTCATTTTCAAATGAAATATATATTTAATTTTGGTAACACTTTAGAATAGGGAACACTTATTCACTATTTACTACGACTTTTTCCTCAAATTCCTAATTTGCTGCTTATTAATAGTTAGTAAGGTAGTTGTTAAGTTTAGGTATTGGGTAGGATTTGGGATGTAGAATAAGGCATTAATATGTGCTTAATTAGTACTAATAAATGGCAAATATTCTAGTAATATGCATGCTAATAAGCAACTAGTTAAGAGACCTTAAAAATGTTTTACTTTTATTTATTTTTTATTTTTGTTTAATATTTAAAACTCATTTCTTGAGGTGGCATTTGAAATAGGATTTTTATTTTTGATTGTGACATTGTGACACATGATTGTGATTTTTATTTTTTTCTGATTTATAGGTAATTAAATAAGATACTAAAGATTAAATGTATGAGCATATATGTATATACAGTATTTATTCATACATGTTATGGTGCTCATGCAATCAGTCTGAGTTTGATTCTAGTTTGTAACATTTTTTTTGTTCTCCTATCATATCCTGTCCTTTCTTCACTATATTATCAATGGAAGTGGAAATAAGGTAAAAAATATAATAAATACTACAATGTGTCATTTAGTAAAAGTTTGCTCAAAAAAGGGAAATTAGTGTATATATGTGGCTGTGTTCCAATTCACAGCATCTCTATGCAGAGTTCACTAGGATATCTCTCTTAACTTGACATTTGTTCTTTTGGAATGCTGAAGTGCACTTCCCAGGGCACTATCTGGCAATTGGAACGTAGCCTTATTGTGTGAGAAATCTTGGCTTGTTTGACTGCAGTGAGGGAGAGACTCAGGAGCATAAAGGGACAACAGCAGCTGCCACTGAAGCCTGCAGCACGACGAGCCGCCTGTTGTGGTGTTGAGGATGTTGCTGTGGCGGTTGCCAGGCATGTTGACAGGGCATGAAGAATCTCTCCGCCACAGATCATCATGACTGGGTGAAAGTGATAGCTCAGACAGGTGTGTGTGTGTGTGTGTGTGTCAGAGATGTACAATAACATCGAGCAAAACAGCTCTGCCTTAGAAATACCTTGCATGCACCCACAGGTGAGGTTACGCCATTTTTCTCTCTCTCACACATGCTTGATGCGAACAAGCTGTATCGATCATTCTAAAGAGGATTTTGTTCAGTTCATCAAGCCAGGGACCTGTGTCTCTATTGAGTCTCTGTCTGACAAGCATGAAAGAGACATTTTGAGCCACCACAGCAGATCACGAATGACCCAGAAAAGTTTCTTAATTCAGTAAGTGTGTGGAAAAATGATTCCACCTCAGCCAGACAAAGCCTGAAAACTCCGTCATAGAGGCAAATCATCAGTACAGCAGTGTTAACTTAATACAAATAAGGAAGTGTTTTTAGCAGCTGGTAAAATAGTCATATGCAGAGCACTGACAGACAGAATTTACGTCTTTAGCATGCTGGAAACATTAACTTGAAATTGGAGGGTTCGTGATTGTGGTGGATGCAGATGTCGTACTTCGCAATTGCAATTGGCTAGACTAATAGCGCCGGGTCACTTTCTGAATTTATAACCCATGCTGGAAATGTCGAATATTTTTTAATGATTTCATTTGAGAGTTCTCACCATTCAGCCCTAAATTGAGGCTATCAATTTACCAGCAAACCTCGTGTTACAGTAGAGCCCCCATCAGCCACATCTGTGGTATTACAATGCAGTACACACTTCCGTACTTGTTTGATCAATTTAACACAGCTGAACCGACTCTCATCTGCATCCTCATTAGTGTTTGTCAGCAACGGTTGCTGTGAATGAGGAAAGCTATGTTGAAAAACTATGCGTTAATTGACTACAATTAATTGCGGCTGACTAGGCGGCGTCTGCAGAATGAGGAAAAGGTGAGCAAGCGACAATAGGCAACAGTGTTTTAGCAGCGGACCGTTTCTCTTAACATCGGGCTCCGGTGGGGCGGCTCATATCCTGAGCTGCCCCCAGCTCGTTATTTCGCACAGTCCTTTCTATTTAGTCTCATGTTAATCATCGTCAGACATTGTGGACTGTAGCGTGCACAATTATGTTGGAATTAGAAACTCTGAACCGGTGCCAGGAAGCCTTTCACCTTATTGCTGTGCTATAGGCCATGAGCAGCTCTCTCTTATTGAAAATTATAGAAGAGTTAATTGAGAACATGTGCAGACATACAGAAACCTGCTGGCTGTATATTGATCTGAGAGTTTGGCTTTTAAAGTGTAAGCTAAGAAGCCTTAAATGTCTTCACTACTATCTTTCTGTAAACACTCTGCTTGGAGCCAGACGTGTTTAAAAAGTTTGCAAATTTTGTTGGGGAAGCTTTTATGCATGGCTTCCTTGCTGACAAGACCAGATTAGTTAGTTTAATGTTGTTTAGGTCTGATTTCACTGGGTTTTCTCATGAAGCTCAGGGTTGGCCAAAGTTAGTTGTGTTATTTACTCAACCGAATGTTGTTCCAAACTTTTCTTCTATGGAACACAAAAGAAGATCTTTTGAAAAATGTCTTTGTGTTTTTGTTTCCATACAATGAATGTCTATGTGGACTACTGTTATTTTGGATCCCATGGACTTTCATTGACTTTCAAAGTATCATCATCTGTGTTCTGCAGAAGAAGAAAAAAGTCATGTTTAAAACAACATGAGAAAATGATGACAGAAGTTTAATTTTTGGGTGATCTATGCCTTCCAGGTAATAGTTCAGCCACAAATGAAACATCTGTCATGTTGTTTTAAACCTTTATCACTTCTTTCTTCCAAAAAATATGAATTTTAGGTTGCAATTTTATTCCATATATTGGAAGTGAATGAGGACTAGTGTTCCAAAAAGCTCCTAAATGACCAAAAAAGAATCCTAAAATAGTTTGTATTACTATTTTGCTATTCTCCATGTCTTTTAAAGTCAGCTTTGTGTGAAAGAGACAAAATATTGGATTTAATGAAAGATTCAAGACTTAAATATTCTTTTAAGTCAGGCCTTTTTAAATAAAATGATCCATGTAACATGAATTGGACTGAATCGATTCTCAAGTTGAAAAATAATTTAAATATCAGTGTTTCTCCCTATAGGAACGCCACCATACCAGCATCTAAAACTCAACATATGCTGGTGACCAGAATTGCTGGTCTTTTCAATATGGTTAACACAAAGCAATGGCAACAGTGAGGCTTGAATACAGCAAAAGATGGCTGACATGTCGAGAACCAGAAAGGATTGGCAGACAGAGAATAGCCTGCAGTGTTTCTGCAGTGAAGGGAAAGTGTGTGTGTGTGTGTATAAGAGAGATACAGAGCAAGAGCGAAGTCAAGAGAATACAAGACAGAGATAGAAAGAGAAAAGATAATGAGTAAAGTCAGTGAACCATAAGCCACTGCTACACACACACACACAAATGCACACACTCGCATGTAAGGCCTCGTGCTAACATGAAACACTATGCAAGCTCACACACATAGCAGCATCTAACATAGTGCAAAAACTACTGCATGAATAAGTGTTTGTTACATAAGCACAGCTGATAAGAGCCTTTTTTCAACACTAAACTGTTTCACCCCTCGCTTGAAGGTCAGGTAATTAATAAACCTCAGGAAGGTTGCTTATTTGCTAGAAGAAAATCCATATTCCACCTGAGGTTTTTAATGACACGATCTCAACAAGAAACCGAACCCTGCTAGCATTTCATTAGCCGCCTCTCTGCTTACAGGTTGAAAAGAGAGACAGAGAGCAATAGTGTGATACAGGGAATAAAAGAATAAGGGTACGTCCCCGGAGACAGACAGCCAGAAGAAGATGAAAGGACGTGGCACAGAGAGAGAGACAGAGAGAGAGAGACGAACAGGAGAAGATGTGCACAGAGATGGAGAGCGATAAGCAACAAACATCAAACTGCTAGTGAATAGACCCAGGGAAAAAAGAGGCAAAAGCAAGGCAGTTAGTCCCTGGGCTCTGAGTCTTTTAGCACTTGGCCTATTGCCTTCCGAAAGACCAACTTTAACTAGACTGCTCCACCGCCATTGTTCGGCTGTAATTGGAGCTTCCAGCTCAAGACGTGCTCGCTGCGCCTCTGCCTGACAGTCCGGCTGCCTTCCATTAAGCTTTAATAAGTGAATGGGGAAAAAGGGGGTTTCTGTCACCCCGTCGGGAATGAGGAAAAGAAAGAAACCATGCCTGGGACTATCTCTTGCTCTCTGTCCACTCCCGTCTGTGTGTTTTGTTTCCCATCACGACAAAGCTGAGTGACTACAAAGGCAACATCTATAATGGCCCTGATCTATTCATTGCATGCATGCACCATCTTCTTACTGTAAAAAGGGATGGACACATTGCAGGCGAGAGCAGAGAAAGAATGAGAGGTGGCCCTCCAGACAGGCGGGTGTTTTAATGCGTCCCTTTCATTACGGAGAAAGGCCGGTGTGGTTTGAGTAATATCTATCTGAGGCACCATCAGGGCTGCGTCCAGGAAAAAGCGACTCGCGTATATACAAAGACCGTTTGATGTGTGTTTTAGTGCTGCTTGCAAACAAAATTGTGTTTTTTAGAGAGGTAGGCTCTCAGGGAGCTCTTTATGACCTCAGGTGCGCTTTCAAAAGATAAGTTTACGATAAGGTTCAATTTGATGGCTTTACTTCTTGCAATATCATTTAGGCATTAAAAATACATGTTTTTCTGAAAATCATTCATGACTCAAAAGACTATTTCAGGTTAAATACTAGTTATGTTCTAGCGACAGTTTCTGTGGCTACAGTTGATTACCAGAGATTAGAAACCAAATAGCAAAACTAGATGTATTTTGTAGTTGAAATAACGAATCTTAATTCGCATACCAATCCAAATTATTAAGGATGCAAGATTAGAATTTGATTAGATTTGCATACCATACAAAGTTTCCAGAATTTTAAATGCTACAGTATTTCCAGTGGATTTTTTTTTTTCTTGTAAAGCTAATATTGCCTAAACCAGGGATACTCAAATCTGGCTCACGAGATCCACTTTCCTGCAGAGTTTAGATCGAACCTTAATCAAACACACCTGAGCATGCTAATCGTTGTCTTCAGAATCAATAGAAAATCACAGGTAGGTGAGTTTGATCAGGGTAGGAGCTAAACTGCAGGAAAGTAGATTTTGAGAGCCAGACTTGAGTATCACTGGCCTAAACTATGAAAACGTATGCATACATGTGTATGTGTATGTGTATGTGTATGTGTGTATGTGTATGTGTATGTGTATGTGTATGTGTATGTGTATGTGTATGTATGTGTATGTGTATGTGTATGTGTGTATATGTATATATATATATAATATTATTACTACAAGTTAGTCATCTAATTCTTTTCTTTAAGACTGGTCATCATTTTTTAAAATTCAGTTACATAAAAATGTACATTAGTCTAAGTTGAATCCACACAATAAAACCGATTACTCCTTGGCTAACTGCTAATTGGCCAGACCATCTTAACATAGAGGCGAAGTTTATGCAACTAGCCCAAGGATGTTTATTTTCACCAGTCTTAAATGATTGCCATTTGTCTCTATTGTGATACATTTGTTAAATACAGTATGTATATTACAAATATTTACATTAATAAATGCTTTTAATATTTGGTTCATAATACCTAATGCCTTATTGTACTTTATTGTAAAGTGTTGCTGGCACATTTGAATTTCCATTTTTTTCCACTCCAGAGTTAGTTTGAAAAGTTCACAAAGTGTATCACACAGAGAAGTGGAGTCTTCAAGCAGTCAAACATCACTTCATCTTCCACCCCGTTACCTCATGCCACTGAAAGTAAACACCACAGTGCATGAACATAAACAATCTAGAAAATAGCATCATCTCGCATCCTACCTGCAGTGTTGGGGAGTAACTAGTTACATGTAACGGAATTACGTCATTTAATTACAAAATAAAAGTAATTGTAATCAGTTACAGTTACAGTTACTGAGAAAAAATGTGTAATTAAATTACAGTTACTTATGAAAATGTTAAGGATTACAAAGGGGGTTACATCTGATTTTTTTTTCACACACACTCCCACATACGGATTTAATTGACTTCTTTCATAAATTGCAGTGACTGCTCTAAAATATGAAACACCAATGTTTCAGAAGTTTAGAACATGCTTATCTGATAACTCTTATATTTCCTATATGGGTTTATGTATATGCTGCTTTTTTTTAAGATTAACTCTTTTTTTAAGGCATTGTTAGATCCAGTGTTTCCTGTCATAGCTATGCAAAGATTTGATTTCAAAAACAGTATCATAGCTATTAAATTATTTCTTATGATTTTAAATCTGTATTTAACCCCAGCATGATAAGTAAGTCTGATTTTGTGGTGGCTGTGCTTCAAAGGGGACATTGGATGCCCATTTTCCACAAGGTGGTATGATTCATTAGGGTCTTCTTGAAATGGTCTCAGCGGTCATATAAAACAACACCCTTTTTACCTGGTCAAAAACAGCTCTGTTCACAGTGACTCGTTTCAGTGCATATCTCTTTACATGCTAATGAGCTCTGCTCACCCCACCCCTCTCCTCTGTGGAAGTGATCCATCCTTGAGTTTTAACATTTTAACAAAACCTGCCTTGAATTGTCCCTCATTCAGAAAACAGTCTGGAGTAAAATGATTTGCGCAGCCAGACATAAACTAATTTAGTGAAAGTGAAGTGACATGTGTCCAAGTATGGTGACCCATACTCAGAATTTGTGCTCTGCATTTAACCCATCCAAGTGCACACACACACACACACACACTGTGAACACACACCCGGAGCAGTGGGCAGCCATATTGCTGCGGCGCCCGGGGAGCAGTTGGGGGTTTGGCGCCTTGCTCAAGCGTCTCACCTCAGTCGTGGTATTGAAGGTGGAAGAGAGCGCTGGTTATTCACTCCAAAATCAAAATGGCTTGATAATTGAGACTGTTTAGGTTTTTGAGGGATTAAAAAAGGAGTGAATTTCTATCATTGTAGGGTGGTTGTGTCCACAAACTGCTGAGACACATTTATATGCAAATGAAGATATTTTTCATCCAATGTCTCCTTTAAAATTAAAATATTATAATCTTAATTCAAGTGATGAAATATTTCGAAAGTCTAACAGTAATCAGTGTTGAGTTCTGCTGTAAGGTTAAACCTGCCTGGTTAACATGTTTGAAAATGATTAACAGTTGAAAACATTAGAAATTTAGAAAAGTAATCAAATGTAATCAGTTACATTACTTTAATAAAGTAATTTAAAAGTTACACTATTTATTACATTTTAAGTAGGGTAACTTCCAAAGTAACCTTCCCAACGCTGCCTACCCGTTTACCACATCCTTTCAGGACCCTGGTTCCTGATGCACGATGGGGCCCTCGTGAATGCCAAGTGGGTTGTGACAGCATAAACAAGTCACTGTTTTAGTCAGTGGTTCGTGAAGTGAACCGCCCCATGCCAGCGATGTTTATCCAACTTCTAACAGCAATGCAGCCACACGCCGCCAACAGCAGCCAAAAAGTTAATCATAAAGATGACGCAAACAGAAACCAAGAGCTTACCATGCTTTAAACAGCAGTTAGCATGCTGGGAAAAGATACACACACCTGGTATCTGTCTGCGATAGAATAAATATAATGCCCCCACACCGCAAACAAAATAGACAGAGAGTGGTAGCAGGGCAGAGACAGAGATAAACACACAATGAGGGAGGGCAGAGAGAGACTTGTGCAAGAGAAAGAGAGAGAAAAGGACTGAGGAAGAACCAGACACTGACTCAGCATCCACATGAATGCATTGATTGATTTGAGGTGTCGTTTCGGTAATGTGGTCTGTCCCTCCAAAATGAATACTGAGAAGTAAACATGTATATCACCAAAAAATTGATAGGCACTCTGTCATAACATCTCCCGATGAAATGACTGACATTGTGCAGTACAGTTCCTTTCCCTGGTCCCCAACTGCAGCTGATATATCATTCAATTCAGCTGAGTCTTCCACACAAACACCCACATTGAGGCAGCTATTATGAGTTAATTATCGCAGGAAAATTTTTTATTGATTGTGCCTCCTCTCTTCTCATTTTATTTGAGTTCTTAAACAAACAGCTGTAAGTGCTAATTAAGGCTGTTTATTTTCACCAATGTTAAATGGTTACCATTCGTCTTTATTGTGATTAAATTTGCCAGTTAAATTAATTTGTTTCAAGAACGTTTCATCTGCTATGCCATTTCATGATGTTGGTTCTTACTGTTGTGACTATAAGAACTTTCCTCCTGTTTTATTGAGTTTCCTGTAATTAATAAGATATTGTCTCAAGATTTAGATTTTTCAACATAACACTCTAGATAGATAGATAAATAGATAGATCTGTTGATGTTCCAAAACACGTAATTGATGATAGATGCTTTTAATCAGGAAGACAGTTATTACAGCTGTTAAAATCAACATCCCCTTTAGGTAGTAATGACTGCAATTAGTCTGCTATTTTCCTTCACTCATGCATTTTTCGACCTCATAGAAAAATAAAATGATATTATTATTTTTTTTACTTAAAAAAATAAACAACTCAATCTAAAAGTGTTCTTTATGCTCACTGTTATTCTTTCCATGTGTTTAGGTCTTCTGCAGGAGAGTTTCATCGAGGAACCAGATGGCTTGGTGTCCGTGAACTTGCTGGTGGTCTCAGCGGTTTCAGCGTTTGCCACCGGGGCGGCGTTGTCAGGTTTGATGGTGTGTTGGATAATGAGCCTCAAGCATCGTCAGCGCTCCAGAGCCAGTGCATCTGGCATGGGGAGTCGTCGCAAGAGTGACAAGGAGCAGAGCATGCTGGGACATGGCCGCAGCGGTTCCGTGATCAGCGTGACGCGTATCAGCGGCAGCGAACGACCCCGCTCGCAGGTTGAAAATATGTTCACCAACGGCTGGCCAAAATCTGGAGACATCGACCCAGGACTTCCCACTCCAGAACAGACGCCTCTGCAGCAGAAACGTCCCACTCCTAACGTCCATCTCACAGACTGCGATTGGGACCAAAGTCATACTTTCCTCACCCAGACAGGGACTCCCTGCCCAGCGAACTCAGCCGTCATTTACTTGAGCTCCAAATACCTGCAAGGTGGGCGGCAAGAGGGATCCGGTGATGTTCCTCCTCATTCGGAGCGTCAGCGGTACCTCATCCTGTCCCATCCGCCAAATCAGCGAGAGCAGAGCGGGCGACCGTCTGCCCCACCTACTCGTAACTCTGCTGGTGAATACAACTATCCGGCAACGCCTCAGGACTCACCTGACCGCAGGAGGGTGGTTTCGGCTCCTACCACCCAGTCGGACTATGGAGAACATCTGCGATGGTCCCGCGACGGACTCAACTTCAATAGCAACAACGCGACTCCTTCTGGCCATCACCCGTATCCCATACAGCCACGCACTAATGCTGCGTTAATACGGCCAGGCCACCACACTCAGCGGGGGCTCAATGAGATACAGGACTACAGCCACCTGTTGGTGAAAAGTGTAAGTGAGCGCAACCCAAATGGCCAATGAGTGGTCCAGGCCCGTTCACACCCTTCAGAGTCCCATCACCCCCAAGACTCAGACTCCTTCTGTAATCCTGCCCTTCCTGTCCTCTCTCACTGCCATCCAGTGTCTTTCAAGTCCCCCACCAGTGGCTGAGCTCTAGGACTTCCGAGAGTGAGAGAACGAGAGCGTTAATGGTTGATGGTGTTAAAGCCGCTGTCCTCCCCTGCCTGCAGGGTGACGCCACTTAGCACGTTAGCGGCTTCTATCACGCCCTGTCTAATGAAGCGGAAGGATCGCTTAGGAATAACGGATGCGTTGGGTGATGGGAGGTGAAATATATAATCATAATCCTGCGAACAGCTACGTTGACTGTTTAGCATAGCGAAGCGGTTCCGGATTGTCTCTCTGTGTAATCTCAAGCCCTGTAAACCATTCAGTGAAAGTGATCCGTTTCGTTTTCACCTCTCTTGCTTTACGTTTGCGCCTGCGGATGCTTCTTTAGTGCATCCCAGGGCCTTTGCAGACAAGCTCAAACTTCCTTGTGTCTGTTTGTATGTGTATGTGAGCCGCGCCAAAATGGGGATTAAAATGTGCTTGCCGGCTAGACTTCATTTGAAAGCAAAATGGCCGACCAACACTGGAGTTTCTTAAGTGATCTGATGTCAAATGACTGACTACCCCTCCCTCCCTTAACCTATTATGTGTCAGGAAGCAATCAAGACAACTGCCATGTGACTAAAGACTTTTGTGCTGGAATATCAGATGTAAATGGGTTATGGAAAAGCGCGTTCGCCAAAAATCATGGAGGAATCAACCCATGCTTTCTGGACGGAGCATGGAAGCACTGTGGAAGTTTCCTTATATTGCGTACAGGGACATATGTTGTTGGGTGGACCCATTTATTTTGTGGTGTATCTTAAAAACCAAGAAATTGAGTGCATTTTTATCCCCTACACATGCTAGAATTGGAGCAGGGCATTTGCAACACTTTCTCTTTCTTTCGCTCGGCCTGGCTTCGTTCTCTCTGCAGTCCATTGAGTCGAATGTGAGCTTGGTTGTCTGGGCCGAATCGGGCCGCTAGGGAGCTGCATTCAGAGTGTCTCACTGACACTGGGCGTCTTTGTGCGGCCCAGCCAGAGAAGACCATCCCAACAACAAATAACCGTTAAGAGTCATGGCCTAGCCATCAGCCCAGCCTAGGAGAATGTCAATGAGGAGCCAGACAGATCGGACCCCTCTGGGTCCCCCCTCACTGCCAGCCTTCACAAACCTCACAGAATCAGATGAATACAATGTTACATTTAGATGGAGAGCAAAAAAAATCAGACCCACTGGGCTCCCGATGGCACTGTGCCCACTTCAGCCATTGTTCAGTTTCCTCTGGCTCTCTTTAGATTGCTGTTTGTTTGTTTCAGGGTTGTAAACCCCAAGGGAGGGAGGAAAGAAATAGTGTACTATTCAATTCATTCACCTCTCAGTGAAGGACGTTATCTCTGTTTTCTTCCCTTGAAGCAACGGTAATTTACCAAGCATTACCTGAGTGTGTCCACTAGAGGACGGTAATGCACTTTTTTTCTTCTTTTTTTTTTTTTTACTTGGTGCTCAATGGACCCTTTTCACAGTGTGAGGTGACATTTCTAGAGTAATTAACGTTGTAAAAATGTTTTAATTTGAATTTTATTTCATTTTTTAAGGAAATGAATACTTTTATGATTTGAGAAGGATCATAAGACACTGAAGACTGGAGTAATGGCTGCTGAAAATGAAGTTTTGCCATCACACGTTAAAATAGTAAACTGTTATTTTAATTTTTTGTATCAAATAAATGCCAGCATGTCAGCATACAAGACATTTTCAAAGACAAAATCTTTCTGACCCCAAAATTCTAAACATACCACTATACTTTGTTATATTTCCCTGGCATTAAATTACAAAAGAAATAGTAAACACTGCTGCAGTGGGGTTTCAAATACATCTTATGAGGGAGTCATGGTAAATTTGACATCTTTCTCTCTTCTAACTGCCATAATCAATCCTTTTTTCTTCTTCCTTTAGAAAGTCATGGAAATACAATATTGATTTTTTTCTTGTACTGTTTAGACAAATGGTAATGCAAAAATAACATTTGCTATGGTCTCACATTTATTTCTGTAGAAGTCTACCCTGCTATTGTTTATATTCCAAACCCAAAAATGTGAAAATGGTCCACGAGAGGGTTTGACATCAAATGGTTGGTGGTCCTATAATCAATGATTCTTCAACACTAAGTATATGTTGGTTTAAAAACAGGCCGTGTTCCAGATGAAAAGTCTGTTGTAGTGATAATAGAGAGAGGATTTAAGGGCAAGGGAAAGAGTGTGTTCTTTTGAATGTGGATGGATGAATGCTCTGAAGCTGAACATTAAAGCAATTAATGAAGTGTATAATTTATAGGTTTTAAGTGCCAATGCATGACTGAGTTCAGAACTCTGTGTGTAATTATTTTTACACAATCAACATTATTGACGCAGCTTTTTAATTGTCACCCAGCTCATCTATTCGTATTGGAACTGTTGTACCCTCACAACGACTGAGGCCCACCACTAAAAAAGGTCTGCCCGCCCATGCATGCGCTCACGCAGGCTTTTCACTCTGTTGCACCATTAGGCGAAACATGCGTGATTACGCTAAGTCTATCTTGGCCTGATAAAGCCTAGAGATGATCGTGAGAGACGTGCAGAAACACAGGCACCCACTTGCTTACTCACACAGCCAGATTTTGTGGGCAGCAAAACTCAAGCGGCAAGTCATCATTCTCGACCGCATCCCATATAAGCAA
The DNA here is from genome assembly GCF_012432095.1 of Onychostoma macrolepis. NCBI lineage: Eukaryota > Metazoa > Chordata > Actinopteri > Cypriniformes > Cyprinidae > Onychostoma > Onychostoma macrolepis. The sequence goes on from NC_081162.1 coordinate 19,008,480, forward strand.
CATTTGCCGGAATAAACCAAAAACAAGCAGCAAACGCAAGTGATGCTTATTGTGAAACCTTGTACAAAAGCTCTAAACACCGCCTGGGTTAATTCACACAAGATTTTGAGGCAGTGAAATGGAGTTAATTTGCTGTGGAGCTTTGTAAAATGTGTTCCCGGGAAAAGAAAATAAACGAGGGTTGTTTCACTGTTTTCCTATGTCGTAATTCTCTCAAGCAAGAAATGGAATCGGCCGTAAAAACTCTGCTATAGGGTTTTGTTTGGACAGAAATATACCTAGCTATGTTTTAGAGAGCTCCCTACTCTCAATTTTCCAATTAAAATTCTGTCTATGAACAGTGAGGACAGTGTGCTCGAGGCTTTCTCATTGTCTGGGATGTTTTTCTTTCTCTGCTTTGTCTTTTAAAGCCCTGAGATTTTTATTTTTTTTTGACGTCCCCCAGCCACAAACTGCCACAGCTAATGGGCCACCCGACGAAATGTGCAAACACAAAGAAAGAAATGGTTTGTTTAGAAATGACATGCTTTCAGTATGCAAAACCTGACATCTGACAAGCACAAATGGAGTTTGAATTTTTTTGTAAAGTTGTAGAGAATATATTAGCCAGTACTGATATCTTCATTTTTATATTTGTTTGTTTGTTTGTTTGTTTTGTGGTAATGTTTTAGGTTGGTTTGAGTTCATGCAAGTGATTTGATTTGCTCTCTGGTGTGTGAATTTTTTTTCAACAATGACGATGATTATTCTGCGACTGTGACCTGAATTTCAGTGTTTGATCTTGGTTTCTGAACTGTGCAAAGCCTTCGGATGGGAGTTGTTTCTCCTGAAAGAAAGAGAAGAAGAAAAACACTTTTGCGAAAGAGCCAAGTCTTCTGTTAACTGTGATGGACTTCTGATTTGTCTTGCACCGGAGGCTGTTCGTGTTACTGGGTCCATTGTCATTAAATGACAAGTCGTGTCCCCTTCAGTGTACATAATGATTTCAGTGCTTAAATGTAATTTAAGTGAACTATCTGCATGAACACAGCCTCGGTCTGGAGTCCACAGAGGTAGTGTGTAATTCAACACAACATGCTACTATGTGCCCTAATATTGTCCACCAATCAGACAGTCACATGCATGCTTTCCAAATCAACAGCACAAATGCACATAAAGAGACACACACACACACACACACACACAAACACATGGACAGTGGGGTCCAAAAGTCTTAAAATACTCTATTTTCTCATGCTCAAATTATGTAATTACCATAATACTTTAAGTGAAAGATTTAATTGAAGAATTGAGAATGTCTTTGTATACAGTTTGTCCTTCTTTTGCTTTAACATCAGCACTCAAGCTGCATGTACAGTAGTTTGTGTAAAATCTGATGCTAATGTTCTTCAGCCTGATTTGAAATGATCCAAAGAACATCTTGTGCTTCAATGGAAGTAAGAACATCTGACCGTCTCTACAGAGTTACGTGATAAATGTCACATTTTTTTATTTGTTTAGTGACCCGGAAATTGTGCTAAATTTATTAATCATTTTATGTTCTAAGGGTTCTTTGTTGTAAATTGCACAAAAATCCTGAAACTTTCTTTATTTTCAAGTGTAAATGGTATTTTAAATCCCAAATGTTTAGAGTTTTCTCAGACTTTTGGAACGCAGTGTACTTTAACACACACACAACGTGCAGACATTTTTGCATTTGGAAACTCATTGTCCTCAGTTCTGGCTGTCATTGAGCATGGAGACTGTGCTCTGTTATCATTTCCTGTTCTAATAAACCATCAAGAACCTAACTGGTGTTAGTTTTTTCTTTACGTTTTTCTGGTGCATCACATTATATTTTTGTTGATGTTTATTATTACAAAGGATCTTATTGAAGGGGCTCTAATACAAAGATCAAAATCTCAGAAAAGCGAATAATTGGGTTTGTTTGCATCACAGTGTTATTATTTTAGCAATCACACATTGTAGCTTTTAAGTGCAACGTTTCAGTTCCTCCTGTTCTTCTGTCTTTGTGCTATCCTGCTGTATTTAGACACCAAATATAGAACCATAAATACTGGTACAGAGTGCTGTTGTATCATTTTTATATAAAAGCCAATGATCAATGATATGAGATCAGTAGGCTACTCATCACCTCGGGGTTTTTTTTTTTTTTTTTAATCGCAGCATGCGCTTACACCACAGGATAGTTTGTGGTCTACAGATAACAAGCATGATTGTAGACATGAGCTTGAAAAAATGCCAAACCGATCTTGCAACGAATCTTTATTCAATTTTCCAAGCCTGGAGGTCTCTGAATATTTATTTCTACCCATTTATTGGCAGACGAATTCATGCACGCTCATTGGGATTTGACATGGAAGTGGAATTTTAACGAGCTCACCTGGAGCCACAAGTGAAAAACGAAGGTCAGTATAATATTTCCTTTTGTTGATGTTGCTTAGAGACAATGTGTTGGGGATTAAACCACTGCTCAAGTATCAAACATACAAGCTTACCAGCTACAGATCATGGTCATCCAAGCTATAGCCTGATTAATAGCAAAAATTGGGTCAAACTTATGTATTTGATCCTGAAGCCTCATATTAAATATTATGATTTCATATGAAAACTGCTCACATTACATATATTATCTCAATAGATGATTTACATTTACTGATACAGTACGTCTTTCATCAGCATTATCTACATGCGTCCTGTCCTTTTGGAAAGATCAAATAAAACAGTGCTGCAGATACAACAGCTGTCCACACGGTGGCAGTGGTATCCATCTCACAGATACAGTATAATAATCCAACAGTCTGAGACCACTTTTGTGGATTCAAAATCTAACTGAAACCTGAAACAAAGTGAAAGCTAAAACAAAGAAACAGTCTGACTTAGTCTCAAATAGTAAATGTGTGACACTGATCATGTGATCATGTCATTGATTTTCAATTCAGCTTTTCAGATATTTATTTATTTGTAATGAAGAAAACTTTTCTCAGATGTTTGGACAATACCAGGCCATTTGTAATATATCATGTTGTCATCTGCTGCCCAAGTAGCTGCTTTTAATGAATCTTACATAAAGTGATCCACAGAATTGAGGGAATTAATGAATAAATGCATTCACATGTTGATCATAACATTTGTGCTAGGAAAATAACTTCTAACAAAAGAATATTATCTGTAATAATGGCTGTTTAATATATTATGCTTATGTTACTAACAAGGTAACTTTATGTGTCTAAAACAAGATGGGGTAAACTATTAAGCTCACGTACCCATTAAGCACACTTAATTATCAAAACCATTTTTGAGATCAGATTATAAAAAGAAAAAACAATTTATTATCCTACTTGATGTCTTAACCAATTGATGTTTGTTACTATATACCTATAATTTCAAGTCAATCAGATAATTGCACACTGAGATACGGGTCTCCATGTGCTCACACTGTCTGGCCATTTTGAAAGCTGTCTAAAAACATTCACCAAAAGAGGCGCCCCATAAATTATGCGTTTTTTAGACATTCAAGCTTTTATTTTGGGTACGTTTCACTACTTATTGTAAAATTAAGGGATTAATGTTCAGACTTTTGCATATTATAACCTGGAACTTGGATGTGGGAAATAATTACATTAGATCCAAAATATAGTTTTAGCAACATAGCGCAGATGCTACAGAACACATTTAGCTGACTAACGTTAGCTGTATAATATTGTGTGCTACGCTAACATATTACTTCACAGGCATTACTGGCTTGTACTTTTATCATAATATTATAAATTGACAGTTTATTGCTGGTCTGTCGTTTTACAGTGCTGTAATTTTTAAAGATTTCATATTATTTTAAGGTGAGCTTAAAGGGTGCACTACTATGAAAATCACACAGCTTCAGTATGAAATCAATAAAAAAAAGTATAATTTCATAGATATTGTTAATAATAGTTGTTCATATTAAAATATGTATGAACTTAATACATGACCTAGACTATTTATTTAGTTTATTTAGCACAAATCCTGTCATTTTAATAAATATTACATGAAATTTATTTAAAAATTTTGCTGCTCCAATTAAGCTCAGTGTTCTCTCTTTAAGCTCTTCCACATTGAACGTCTATGTAAATACTTCATAAAGAGACTTTAAATATTAACTGATGGTTGTCACTTTAAGTTAAATTAATCGATTTTCTATGGATTCTGTCGACTCAAATCTGCAGACTGGCTCTGATCTTTGGCAACTAGCATCAACTTCTCCAGACTGTAAATCTGTGGAAAATCGGGGCAAAAATCATGTAGTGTATTCCAGCCTTAAGAGACTATAGATAAGTTGACATCCATTTAACAAGAGATTTCATAATGAGGCTAGTTTCTGTGTTCATGCCCATTAATTAAATGTTTTATTGATTTGATTTATTTGATTTTTGAATATGTTAATTAGCTGAACGTAGACTAGCCTAGATGATGCAATGTGCTTAAATAACACTTCATTATGAATATATTATTGATCAAATTGAATGCCTTGTTGCTTGATTTTAATGTTGTTGTTGTTTTTTTTGTTTTTTTGTGATTGACTTTGTACCTTCAAAAAATATATATTTTTACAATTATTCTTTAAAAAGTTTCCTTAAAATAAACGAGAATTTTTAATAAAACATGATATGAGCTTAATGGGAACAGGGGTTGTGCTTAAAGGGTACAAAAATGTAAACCCTCTTTTTGAATTTAATGATGTATATCTTAATTGAAATGCTTTTGTCATTTAAAATAAAATTAAATATTTTTGTGTGAGAGATTAATATTTTATTTTAACATAACTTTTTGTACTGAAACCAATATCTTGTGCACTAAAAATGTCTCAATGTAGATTTTGGTGAGCTTAATAGGTATGTTTACCCTATAGTACAATCATGTAGTGTATATGTAATTAAATAAATAAGCTGAAATTGTTTATATATTTGATAGCTAATGGTCAAAAATGTATAAATATGGACATGTTCTGGATTTCCTGAGAGAGATTGTGTTGCTATAACAACAGTCTGCTGACATTCTGTTCAGGCACATGTTGATTTGTAAACAGGAGAACTCTTTACTTCATATAGATCATTGAGTTAGACAGTAGAAAAGAACACTATGTTCATATTGTCAGGAAACACAGACCCCAAGAGTAATTTAACTAATTCAGAGCCGTCCGAATGCAATAATCTGTAATCAAACAAAACCAAATAAGTGTCACACACAAATTCACAGAGCTCTTGAAGCGTGACTCCCTCAGGTCTATGCATGATTTGATTTGTGTCATTAAATGTATGGAAATTCACTAAATTTTTAGATGCAATCTGAAGTGTTTACTAAAAGTGCCATATTGTCATAATAATATGCATGATAGTCTCTTTGACATTTTTATGTTTCAGACACAGAGGGCATATACAGTACTTATTACACCCATATTCTCAAAACACTCAATGACACCTGATTGACTCACAGACTTTGTCAAATAATCACATGTAAGACTGCAGAATGCCCTTTGTTTCTCTATTGAACATACTGGATAGTTGGAAGGTATAGTGTGTTGTCATGCATACAGAGAAAGTGTTAATAACAGGGATGAGAGTGGATTGTGATATTATATACACATATTTATACATACCCTCTTCACATAAAACATGGAGCTCATTTATTTGCCAAGATAACTTTTTGTCCAAGACATGTACTTGAAATTCTCAGGCACACTCACACTTGTTTAAACAAGCTTTCAGTGTGTCAGAAACCGGTGGTATGATTAGCAGCTAGTGTGGCACTTCAACAGAAGAGTATTCTGACTGGCTGATTTATGTTACCTCATCGGAAAGTAATACACAGGTGAAAACTTATATTTTATTATAGTGAATTATATTGTCATGTCACCTTTATTTATATAGCAATTTATACATGTCAAACAGTGTCATATATAAATACAAGAGCGTCATCATCCAGCTCAGTTCAAATATTTATTATATTATATTGTTATATTATGTTATATCATATTAAATCATGTATTTTCTGGGTCATTCTACAGAAACGTCCACTTTTGGTATGGCAAGATGTCTTATTTTTTAAATGTTTTTTTAAACATTTAAACTTAATTATTAGATTACCTTTTGACTTTATGAATACATATAAATTACAGGTTAATTTATTTTCTTTTTTTTTTAGCTATTTGTGCAATTATTTCAAGACCACATGTATCATTTTTTTGTCACTGGTGTTACCTTCTTTAGCAATATTAAAAGTTTTTATGAAATATTATTTCTAAAAAAAAAATTTCAGCTCATGTAGTCAGTTACAGAAAAATAATGAAAATGCAAGAAATAAGGAGATTATGTTTTATTTATTTAATGTGACAGACAAAAACAGTACAGTAACACCAGTGGCATACATTAGAGCTGATATACTGATCGTCACTGGTGTTATCCATAAGGAAGGTAACACCAGTGACAGTAACACCAGTGACAATTTTCATGAAAAATGCATTTGACAAAATGTCTGCTACAAGGTATCAAGCCACATGTTGTCAATCATGGTATACTCTCTAAATTAAGTAGTTTAATCCATTTGTATTATAGTTTTTTTTTTTTTTTACAATTCCCTAACAATAAATAGGTCATACCAGTGACATCATCTAAAAGCTTCTTATGAAATCATGAGATAAATGAGAACATTTCTGATAACTGAAAAGAAACAGTGGACTAAACATGGGCCTTTTTTCATAGATCTTTAGAAAATAAGAAGGAGGAAGTCGAGTGATGTCATCAGTGTGATTTTTTATTCCAAAATAAAAGACTTTCGTTAAGCGGTAACACCAGTGACACAACTCCAGGGGACCACTATTTTCATTATATATTTTATAATATTTTTTTTTGGCATTTTGTTTTATTATGCCATTTATATAATATATTTGATAGTTATGAATAGACTTTTGTATTTTAAATGGTAGAAAATCCTGTTTTTGACCTCAAAATAAAGCACTTTCCCTCTGTACATGGCTGTGAGGATGAGCAGTTTTGTGGTACTTGGAATTCTATATAATTAATAAAAAATAATTATGCCACATTGATGGCTCAGGAAGGTGTAATTGTTCAAATAACATATTGTTTCATTTTAAAATATAAAAAAATTGTAACCCTAATGTGTATTTCAATTGTAATATTTCTGTGAAGTCTAGAAACAGAAAAGTGGACGTTTCTACATTTTTATTTAATTTATAGTTTCATTTAAATCAAGCTTGTCAGTATTTTTATATAAGAGTGATATCCATTTCTCACTAGGCACTAAATAATAATCACTATTAAACGCTAATAAGACAAAGAGCGATTGACTTCATTTAATCAGTGAACCACTGGTGAATTGTAATTGTCTCAATTTCACTCAGTTTAACACTAATCAGTTAAACATCTCTCACATCATGTCACCAGCTTAAAAGATTTCAACAAAGTACTACTAAAGACCTTCAAAACAAAAAAAAGGAACTTTTTTCTGTATTTAATTTAAGGTATTATGCCATGTCATGGCTAATGAATTATTGAGACTACCTCTGTGACACAGCAGAAATCAGAGCCAAAAGGTTCACTCTCAGTTGTTATTAAGGTGACAATTGGGGTCATTCTATCCTCCTGTTTTATTGGAGAGATGAGGTTCTGCCAGATCTGGGCCAGACAGGATTTGCTGCTCTGGTAGTAATTACATGAAAAGTCAGAGCACCAGAATCAGGTTCCACCTGAGGTGTGAATATATGACCACAATGTATCATCTGCAAATGTTGACTGACATGCATTGTCAGACTCTTTGTAGCTCATTAATTAGAGCATTGCACAACCAACAACACCAATTCCCAGGGAACACAGGATTAAATATATACTTCGCCTGCAAGCTCCTTTAAACAAATGTCTGATAAATTAATAAAAATGCGAATTTATCGGCAGGGTAAAATGTACCTAGTAGCTTAATGAAAGTCATTATACAGTGTGCATAAAATATTCCAAAACATATTAATCATTTCAGAAAACTTTATCCACAAATTCGAAATGAAAACAAACCCAGTTCCCTCTAGCAAATCAATATGAAAAAGCATAAACATGAAGACAAAAGCTTTTGTTTGGAAATAAATTTGATAGTGAAAAAGAGTTACACTATTAGCATATTGTTTGCATCAGTGATCTTGTTTACTGCATTATGTTACATGTAAAACAAGGTGTGTCATCTGCTCACGTACAACCTGACGGAAGTTGAGAAGTTCATTGTCTGTTCTGCAACCCTCCCAATCTTTGCTGACCCTGAGTCACTCACTGCTGAAACTGACTTGATCAGCGGCACAAGTGGGCATCAAGACACCCGCTGGGCACAGAAGGCACATATCAACACACACACACACACACACACATATAAAAAGCAAAAGGTGCAACAAAAGGATGGCAGTAAGCCTGTGGCTAATATGTGCTATCAAGTCTTCTGAAGGTGAATGAAAAGTCATGAGCCAAGTAGTGTTGCTCATATACGAATCATTCTTTCGTAGAATCCAAATCGGCAGCACACAAAACAAGTCTAAATGATTTTATTCATGAATCAGTCTGATTCGGTCTGGCTGGAATACGCCCAAATTTTTGCCTCGGTCACAGTCTGAAGAAGTCAGAAGAGGATATCAAACATATGGTATTTTGAGCCAATTTTAGAACATTGTTTTATTTGTCATGCATCTCATAGCAATGTTCACATTTCTGTGAGTTTGTGTTAAATGTCCGGTAGATGCGATCCTCATTTCGTCTTCTGTCACAAAGTTGTTAACAGTCAGGGTATTTCTGATCACAAGTCCTGATCACAAGACAGCCTGTAATCACAAGGTTTTTCTAAGAAAACATACAGAGCTTGCTTTATCTCTGCCTGCCCTCATTTTAAGAGTCTCCAGGTTTGACTTCGCTCTCACACATGCGTAAACGTCTCCTGTGGAAATGGAAAATTTATGTGAGAGCTTTTTCTTTCTTGAGACAAACACATTTTTCAAGTCAAAGATCATACACATGAGAATATGATTAGAGTGTTGTTTACCAGGGATCTTCTTTGTAACCTTATAACAATCCTAAAGAGCAATGCTTGTTTATCATTGCTCATCCTGTCCCTCTAAACCAGTGTTTCTCAACCCTGGTCCTGGGCGCCCCCCAACACTACACATTTTGTGTGTCTCCCTAATCAAACACACCTGATTTAACTCATGAGCTCATTAGAAGAAACTCCAGGACCTGAAATGGGTGCGTCAGATAAGGGAGACATACAAAATGTGTAGTGTTGGGGGGCGCCCAGGACCAGGGTTGAGAAACACTGGTTTAGAGGGACAGGATGAGCAATGATAAACAAGCATTGCTCTTTAAGATTGTTATTATAAGGGCGCCCAGGACCAGGGTTGAGAAACACTGTTCTAAACCCATGATTTTCTTTCTTTCTTCGTGTAACATAAAAGGAAATGTTTAGCAGAATGTTAACACTGCTCTTTTCAAGTGGAAGTGAACAGGGTTAGCGGTCATCCAGACTAACATCACCTTTTTGTTCAAATGAAGACAGTAGGGTTTGGTATGATATGAAGAAAACTCTAAGTTGTAGACTCACACTGTAAAGAAAGCTAGGTTGTGTAGTTTCTTCACAACAAGATAGATTACACATTTGCATTACATATTACAGTATCAATCTCTCTGGAGAAAAACATTTCCTTGTCATCTCAATGTGCCTGATACTTCCCCCATATGGCAGTGGATCCCTACAAACTCATGTTTATAAAGCCCGTAGATGATGCTGCACCTAATTAAATCTCACTGTGCAGATTATTTTTAGTCCTCTGAGGGAAATTACTGACGCACAGATGGGATTTGCTCCCAGGAAATTACATATTGCTCCACAATTTAATTTGTGGTTGCTTAAGCACACATGTCTGTTTCAGGTTGTTTTAACTGTTGTAATGAAGGTAAATGAACTATAAGCAGTGGTTATGCTTTGATGTGGCAAATGTGTTAATCGATCGGTCGCATTTGAAAATGACACCGCTGCCTCGAAGCACCCGCTGCAGTGGAAAATAGCATGGATCCTACAGCTGTTGCCAACCCGTCAGAGCTGCACGGCCTTGAACTGCTCATGTAGATAATTGTCAGCAGTAAATAGGATTTTGTAACCCACTTCCAAGATGTGACAGTCGAGTTTGTGGGACTGTGTCTGACTGTGTGGATTTACATCTCAGTGTAGATAGTTGCTGGAAAGCATGTGTGTGGTGTATCTACACCGTCCCCGGGGCGTGTTTTCCTTTTACTCCACTAAGTAGGTCATAGCCACTTCTCCCTCCTTCCTCATTTTCCTGGACGTCCATCTCTCGCTCTCTAAGTTTCTGTCATGTCTGTAAAGTGCTCAGCCTGGCTAATCTTTCCAGCCACAAGGTACCAAAACTTTACTTTCCAGATGGCAAAGGGGGGAAAAAACAACCAATACACTGAAAAAGTTTTCCATTCGCTGCAGAGTTGACCACTGACAGATATTTGTTTGTAATGTTAACCACACTTTGCTTAGTCTCTCATTTACTGTCTGCTTTTGCTGTTCCTCTTCAATGGAAACTGAAATGGTGGCCAGGAATATTGACGGAAATGAATAATGAATGTGAAGTGATTTATAGCTTTCATAGTCTTTGTGTTATGGTAACTGTCTACCGCTGAATAAACCTGAGAATAAAATTCAGCAATGTAATAAAAAATCATTAATGTAATAATTAAAAAAAAAAAGTTTAACCTACTTAATAGACGTTTTCTGCAGTCAACTGAAAATTCTCGTCAAACTCTGCCTACTTTAACTGGTAGAAATGCTTGAAAGTTTGCAACAAGGTTTAATGCAACTGGTAGATGAATATTAATGTTTACACAGTTTAGCCTAACCGCTAAACTGACTATGCAGAGAGTGGATAAGCGTCTGTTATGTAAGCCAAAATGTGAAGTACCCAAAGTCATCACCAGAGGTCTCTAATTCCCCATAATTCTCTCAGACGTAAATACAAAAACACAACAATAAAAGGAATGACGTTTCAAAGTTGGATTAATTTGAGATTACGACATTATCAGACGCTTTTTTTCTTTCTTCAGAGTATGTACTAATGTGTTATTTGAAGAATTGTTGTATTTTCAATGCCAGTGCCTTTGATTTATATTTCATTATTTACCTTTCTTTCTCCCCTTTCTGGGCACAGGGATTATTTTCCTCCTCATTGTAATGTTTCCATTCACCCACGTAACTACTACATTGTAAATAATGTGGAAATGATTGGAACTGTGATTTAAAAGCCTGAGTGCAAATAATAGCAAACAGAATTACATGACTGAAGTCATTATCTATCCAGCTTACCTAAGAAGATTATGATGTGCATTCATCTTTTCAAACAAATAATGACAGATGAGTGTGGTGAAAAATGATCACTGTGATAGAAAATGACCAACATATGACCACTGAAAAGGGTGCAATGTAATTAACAGTTTTCTCTGGATAGAGAGCCAAGCAAAGCATCCACAGAGGATGGAGGAAAAATATATAACTGCACAAGTTTTTTGCTTTGTGATAAGGGATGAAAGAAGGGAGGGAGGGAGACATAAAGAGATAGAAATGGACAGACAGTGTGTCCCACACTTCCTTTGGGCAACAAGGGAAACAGAAAGATAGTGGAACTAGGACACAACGGACTACAGAAGTGAAGGATGAAAAGAAGGAACTTGGAAGGGATGGATGGTAGATGATGAAGTGATATGAAATTTAAAATCTTCAACTGTAACGCATCTGTGTGTCTGTCCAGCGTTGCAGCTGCAGTCAACAAATGGGTGGAAGAGGTGTGAGTCATTGCAAGTGTGTGTATTTCTGGTGGCGTGGCATTTGTATGTGTGAGCATGATTTTAAAAGTAGGTCAGTCATGGTGGACACTGGGTGCCATGCTGATTCATAATAGATAAACAAAAATTTGTCGTCATGTTAACGAGCGCCGTGTGCCCACAGCCCATGGTTGTTGAGCTAACAAGCTGTTGCGATGTGTGTGGCTTGTTAAAGTAGAACAACATGAACTTTGGTATAGGATTCGATTATGAGAAGATATATTGATTTTGCATTGATATTTGCATTTTCATGACAATACTTCTCTTCCACCCCGAGCTGGCATTCAGGGTGTGTGTGGGCTGGCATTCATTGTCTACGTGTGTTTGTCAGCATTATGTTCGCCCTTTGTTCGATTAGCATTGTTCATAAGAAAGCAAAGATAAACTTCATATTAAGGGTGTGACTCTCTGGGTAAACAGCCAGGCTTAGTAGCATCTGCGTGCCAATCTCTTGATAACACTGATGATTTCAAAGGCCATTTTCAGGCAGCATTTACGGGAACTGCTATAACAACAGTATAATTTTTTTTTACATATCAGATAGCAGGTAATAAAAGATATCAGCTGTCACGAGAGCTATAGACAACATGTCTATTAACTTGGAGAGTGTTGTTGGAGGAAGTAACTTGGTATCTGCGATAGACCTGAGTGTTTGTTAGAAAAATAGGACATGTAAACCCGCAGGAAAAGGACAGGAGAAGAGATGTGGTATCATTAGAAAGAAAAATAAGTGAGTAAGAGACCTGACCTTCAGTAGTGGCCATTCATTACAGTGAGGATAGTCATGTTATGCCAGTCGTTGTCATGACAGCAGGATGACAAAAAAAAAAAAGGGAAGATGTACAGTCATCTTCCTTCACGTCCCCATCTAAGGAAGCAAAACTACTCCACTGGCTGTATTTTTCTAAAACGATTATATATAATAGCATATATACACTTCCACTCAAGAGTTTGGGTCAGTAAGATTTTGAAAGAAGGCTTTTAACTGAAAACTCTTATGTTGAACAAGGCTGCATTCATTAAATTAAAAATACAATAAAAACAGTAATATTGTGATACTTAATATTTTGAACTGATACAGTAATTTATTAGCTTTTTTTCTATTTTAGTGTTCTAAAATTTCTGTGTTGCAAAGCTGAATTTTCACTCTTCAGTGCCACATGATCCTTCAGAAATCTTTCTAATATGCTGATTTGGTGCTCAAGAAACATTTCTTATTATTATCAATGTTGAAAACAGTTGTTAGACATTGTTTTACTGTCACTTTTGATCAATTTGATGCATCTTGCTGAATAAAAATTATCCTACACTATATATATATGATCAGTGTTGGGCTAGTTACTCAAAGAATGTAATATATTACTCATTACTAGTTACTCCTTTCAAAAGTAATATTGTTACTTTACTTATTACTTTCTGGCAACAGTAATTAGTTACACTACTAGTTACATTACTTTTTCGTCATGCCCCACAGAAGTTGTAACTGTGTATCTTCCAGATAAAATTCTTCTAGAATGTTACTAACAACATATTTCTGCCTCATCATTTGAGCAAAATCCACATTGGATCGCAGTCAGAAGTTATCACAAACACTCAATAGTGACTGATAGTGGCATTCAAGTAGAAGTGTTGTATTCATCTCATTAATTGTCATGTGTAGCTTGAAGCTAATTTTTCCGTTACCCATATGAGATTAAATTTCGTTATGTATTTTATCAAATCACATGAGTTTGTAAGAAACTGTTTAATTTTCTAAAAATATTTTTAATTATATTAATATAATGTACCACATGCTGATCAGAGGGATGTAATGCCAGAGTAAAATAAAGCCACAACTTACACAACAGATCTTTTTCCCTGACAAAATCAATATAATGCAATATTTCTATCTGCTGAATGTAAGCTTTTCCATATTCCAAGTTTGCCTGCTGCACTGGGGACATCACATGCATGTGCGAGTCATGAAAATAAATCTAGAAATTATTTGATTGTTGAATTTTAAATCAGCGGGGTTGAGGCATCAAAAGTAACTAAGTAACTAAGCTGTTTTATGGAAAGTAACTGTAATATTATTACTGAAATCTTATTAGTAATTAGTTACACTACTAGTTACTGCAAAAAGTAATATTATTACAGTAACTAAATTACTAGTAACTAGTTACTGCCCAACACTGTATATGACCCCCTTAAGTCGTTTGTACACATTTTGTTATACCATTTCACAGTCTTTAACCTAATTTTGTTGTTCTGTGGTGACGTTATAGCTGTTGACGTATTGTATATCCACTGGCAAGCATGCCATCTGCGACTGTCTGTCCCTTAAGAAATGAGTTGGGCAGCTTGTGTTTACTTGCATGAGTAATATATGTTTATTTGGTCCAGAACTGTAATCTGCACAACACTAGTATGCAAGTCGCTAATTTATTTTCAGATAGCGTCATCTGACGTTTTTTAATGATACTGAGGATGCCCTGTGGGAACAGCCTGAGATTAAGATGATTATATGTTGCTGCTCATTAGTTTCATTTGAGACACTCAAGAAAAGAATGAAAATGATCCATTGTATATGGCAGATGAGCAACGAGATAATCATCTCTTTGTAATATTCTCGATAATTAGAGATGAGTCAACAGAGACTCATGGCTTCTTGTGTTTAGCTGCTAAACAAAATGCCCAGACGACGCAGTTCCGACCATCTGGGACGAGGCAGATCATGGAAACCATGAGCAACGGTATGCAGAGGAAACTTTAACGGGCCCAAGATGACGGTTTGGAATAATCACTGACTACAATTCTGAAAGTCTCCTAGGACAGAAGGGTTCATTCAGGAACATTCTTTCCTATAGTACGATATAATGTAGTTTATATAATGTAATTGAAGTAATAGGGATTTTAAAGGGGTATTTTTAGCCTGGGTGAAGATTACTAGGGGAGCTGCAGAAGGGAGGAGAGGAGAAAGGAACAGAAGATGAAAGGGGAAGAGAATGATGGAGGAGAGGATGGGCAGGGTAAAACTGGATTACACCCTCGCGCAGAGAAAGAGAGGGATTATCCAGCCTCTGAAAGAGGAGAGGAGTCAGCGGATTAAACAGATAACGAAGAGGAGTGGTGAGGGGATTACGTTGATGAGAGCTGGATTCACAATAATCCCTTCTGAAAAAACAACATTTTATCAACTGCCAAACACACTAGCGCTGATTGTTTTATACACTCCTCCATAACCTCATCCACTCTGTTACTCCGCCTGAAGTTCATTTGCCATTAGATCATAATGCACTTCTAATCTCACTTTACAGTAACTTTCTTGTCATATTTTCCAGCAGACATTCAATATAAACTGTGCTTCATTCACTGTCTCTCCGTGTGCCTCCATCTAATGTCGGCCTCCCTCCCGTCTCGCTCTATTCTCTGAGCGAGCAAGCTCTAATTTAAGAGACTGTGGTTATATAAGACAGATGGTCAGGAGGTCAGCGATTGTGTGTGTTTGTCCTTGTGTCATGTAGAGAAAAAAGACAGAAAAGGGGTTGCTTTTGAATGAAAATATGCAATTCAAGACTGCAGGAAGGTGAGGAAGAGACTCTGAAACAGGAACAGACATCTAAACAGAAAAATAATAAAAAGGGAAGCAATGCTTCTGGAGCGGAAACGTTCGTGTATTTACCCCAAGGAGGTCTGTTTTGACAACGCTGCACAAACATTGTGACAAAGGCTGATTTCCCCTAGTCTAAAACAGAAAACTCAGTTTAATGCGGTGGAAATGAGTCGGAGACAAAGTCTGAGGGAATAAGAATGGTTCATAATGATAAAGACAACAGCATCATTCAAAATAAACAGGCGTAAATCTAAATAAAAGGGAACACATGAGAGATATATTAGACTGAAAGAAATCAGAGGATGGGAAGAAGGAGTGGCCACGCAGGAGGGAGTGACAAAGCTTTCTGTCAGCTTCTGTGTGTTTCCGCTGTTCCACTAACCTACTTACTATAATCTCTTCTCTCCTCATTTCATAATGGAGACTCCCTGGTTACATCATATCCTTTCTATCTTCCGCACACTTTCGCACGTCCTGTTATTTCATCCCACATTATTATTGTCATTGTTAGAGTAGCATCCTAAAATAAACTCCCTGCTTTGCCTCAAACTTTGCTTCAACTCTCAGTCACCCTCGCTTGTATACACAAGATGTTCACAGAAATTTAGTAACGTTCTTTGAGGTGTGAGAAGTGATTTTATACCATTCAAAAATACTTGCATATACAATACACACTGGTGTATCTAGTAGATAAGAGCTCATTATGCACGTCAACATTATGTATTTATCCAACATCATAGTTTTTGATTCAAGATTTAAAAGAAGATATTAGCATATGTGTATTTATAAACTAGTGTTTCTATTTTCCATCATATACTCCTAAAAATAAAGGTTCTTTATTGGCATCTATGGTTCCATGAAGAACCTCTAAGATCCATAGAACCTTTCCATTGCACAAAAGGTTCTATATAGTGGAAAAAAGTAAGTAACACTAAAAAAAAAAATATTTTAAGAATTGTCCACAGAAAGGTTCTTTAGGGAACCCAAAAATGGTGCTTCATGGCATTGCTACAAAAGTCTCCTTTTGGAACCTTCATTTTTAGGAGTGTAATGTCCATGTTTCTTATTTCAAAACTGATGTTGTCTCCTTTGTCAACATTAAATACTGCACTTTGCAGTGATTGTGATGTAAAGCTATGGTACATGCATGTAATGTCTCATTTAATCAAAACCACCTAAAAACACACAATAATACTATTACGTAGATGTATCTGCCTTTTTAAATGGGCTGGGCTGGTCTGTTTTAAACCCATAAAACTTTAATCTACAGATCCATACTTTCTCTGACCTTTTCACCTTAATTTGGATTGACTATTTATCACTAGGTAAAACTGTGTAGCAGTAGTCGATAACATTTGGTTTTAAGAGGAAGGAATAGAAGTCTTTTTTTTTTTTTTTTTTTTTTTCAACGGGCGCTGTGCTGTAATCGCAAACAATCGCAGCCGCAGGAACCGCGAGCCCGCGAGAGATTCCCACGATACTGTTGTGGTGACACACTGCCACACTTTCCCACGCGCGCTCGAGCTTTGGCACACGGATCCTCCTTAAAGCGCGTGGCCGAGTGCGAGTGCGCGCGCCGCTGCCTGGGGGCACGAGGCGGGCCGGTGGAGCGAGATCATGTGAGAGTCCACGCGCCGAAAGTAGGTTAGGCTACAGAGTAGCTCAGACTCAGAGAGAGAGGGAAAGAGAAGAGGGCATCATTTTATTGCATAGCTCACAGTGCGCGCATTTACGCATGAAAGAAAGCCTATAATGGAGCGGAATTTACTCTGAACAACTGGATGATAAGAACAAGTAGGCTGTGCAATAACTTACGAGGTTTAGTAGTTATTTACTTGCAACCGCTCTGTTTTGGAGTTTTCAAAATTTTACCAGAGTTTAACTTTCGGCGCTGATCAAATGTACTGGAGTTATATTATCGTTCGCAGATAATATAGCATCAAAATGAGAGGTAAGTTCAAAGAAAAAATGCATTTATATAAACAATAATATTGCCTAATAACTGAAACAAAACTGTCACATTGACATGACAGCGGTAATCGTGATTGGGTTTGCTTTGATGTTGCAGGAACTGCGCAAAGACTTATCCAAAGTAAAGCACGCGCAAGCGCGCAAAAATATCGCACGGATAATCTGCAACTGTTTGGTTGTTTGTAACATGTTATGTTTCGTTCTGCTTTGGTAGCTTTTCGCCACTCAAACACGTACAGAAAAAAAAGTACACGGAAACGATAAACTTTGCATAGTTCTGTTTTGTTTCTTCGCTTGCAACCATGAAAGGGAAGCGATGAGCGTCATGTAGGAAACGTTTCATGAGTTGCCATGTCCGTTTTTTATAAGCCACTTTGTAATTGTTTTTCTTATAAATATGATGTTTTTATGTTTTGGCGTTTTTGTCAGAATATAGTCGCGCATGTAAGTATGTAAATACACACTTTAGCCAAATGGTGTGCGCATAAGAGATTTATTTATTAAGCTAGATGGCTATATGTGAAACATTTAAATTATTTTTAAAGGGATATAAATGTTGAAATTTAGAATTTTTGTATATTTCGCTAGAATAAATCAGTTATTCAACTCTATTCTGCATTGTATACTTATTCAGAAAAAATAAATAAAAAAATCTTGCAATATTTGGCAACACTCCTCTCACTGTAGTTACTGTTAACCGCCACTAAGCCAAACCCATTATGTAAGAATCAAACAACATGTTTAAAAATGCTTAAAATTGAATAATCACTGGATGCTGTCATTTGAACTTTGTTTACTTCATAGAAAGTTCAAATACTGCATTATGGTCTTGCGCAAAGTTGATATGCCTTTGGTCACGTATGTATAAGCCCTTAACCGCCATGTTGAACTTGAGCTCCGCTGAATGTTTGTGTCTTTATCGTGATAAAGGTTCTCGATAAGTTCAGGGGATCCTCTCCGCTTGTCAGCAGGCTGTGTGAGCTGTTGGGGCACATGGACTGGGGGTGTATCTGCTGCGCTCTGCGTGTTGTTGTTTTTCAGTCTCAGCATGGCCGCCGGTGTGACAGAGTCTATGTGCTCCAATGACCTACTTCTGTCATTGAGGATTACACAGCATATTACAACACCAAGAGATCAGGAAGAGAATTGGTCCGTATTAAGTTCGGTTTAATGTTTTCCTCATTGGCATCGTATTTTAACCTTTACCCAGTGCTGAATCTCAGCATAACAAACAGCGTGATGGCAAAGGGACGTTAAACCTAAAATGCCGTATGGAGGAAACAGCGCCTCCTTTGGTGCAAAGGCGTAACAACATGTGCTCAGTCAAGCTTAGTTACCTTTCATTTCAGTTATATTAATTGTTTATATAATGCTAGATTTTTTTCATTGAGTTGCTATATTTATGTTTGTTGCAGACGTTTGTATGAGGTTCATCACTGAAATTCATAGAATGTGCTGAACAGAGACTACAGTAACAGTAGAACTGACAATGTGTGGTGAAGCACAGCCATTGAAAAAATGTAATTAAATGAGCATTGGATATTCAGTATATATATTTTTTTCCGACTTTGTCCATGATCCTGAGGAAAGGGACTCTTCTGTAATCTGAGAGCTGTAGACTGTAAGCCAACATGGCTTTAAAGACTTAAGCAATGAGCAGTCTATAAATGAATGCTGAGCAGCTTAATGCAGTGGCACTTTGACACCTGCCCATGAAGTTTCCATTCATTTAAACCACAACTTAAACCCAGGCAGTGGTAGAATGTGACCAGCCGCTTGAACTTTGAGAAAAAAAAACAAGAAAAAAAAAACCTTAAGATCTTGAATTGTTGTTGAAAAAGAAGATTTTAATTGTCTTAATTGTTGCACACCTAAGGTGTGTTCTTATGTTCATGACTGGAAGGAAAAACATTAAAAAAAAAAATTTGGAAGGGAAAAAAAAAAAATTTTACCTTGATGATAATAACGACCAAAAATTTTCATCTTTTTAGTATTTTTATATAACATTATCCACTTTTTTTCTTATATATTCAATATATAAAACCAAAAAGATGTGGAAAAAATGCTTGTTTTTATAGAGATTTTTATTATTTCCTAATCCCAGCAGGCATCAAGATAATTAATGCCCATCAAGAGTCACCTTACACTCCCTATCAGCTCATGTTTTTCAACTTGGTGTTGTTACTTATACCAAAGAATTACTCAATCCCTCTGTACATATTTAAAGAGAGCCTTGCGGTGTCATTCCACCATCTCAGTTTACTTAGCATAGGTAAGTGATGTGGGAGAGGAAAAATCATTACAGCTGACCACAAACTTCAAGTACAAGTGAGCGGATGCAAATTGAATCCTGTTTGCGTGAGTTCAAAGCAAATCTGCTGGTGAGGACACAGAGCAGACTCAAAAATTGGCTCTAGTCTGAATGTCACACACAAATCAAATCACACAAGTTAGGTTAGTTATACACTCTGCAATGCTAATGCAAGGTGCAGGGTAAATGGGACCTTTGGACGTTGCTGAACAGAGTTGTTTGATTATGTGAGATAAAAGGGCAAAGTCTCTGAATATGTGTTGGGTTTTTCCCAGCATCGCTCTATGAAACTGCTGACTGGTGTTTGATGGACTGACACACTGACTAACTGACATAGAGTGGCCTAGAGAGAGGAGATAAGAAGAGCTAGATTACTAACCCCAGCTTGCCCGATAAACATAGCACTCTAATAAATCTCCTCTTAATTAGTTTTCGGCTGTCTGACTTCGTTTGCCTCCGGCTTCTACAGCAGTGCTCGAATCGGTTAATCAAACAAGAGCTGTTTGCAATACTTTTGATTTGACTGAGTGTTTGTGGGAGATTGGCTTGATATGCTATGAATAACAGCTTTTAAAAGCTGCATTAACTTATTAAACTGATAAAAGGGGATTTTTGTCTTTTATACATTAGCCTATTCATTAGCCTATTATCAGAGGTTCTTGTATTACCAAAACAACAGTCAGACATATTGTTGGTAGTTCTGTCAACCCTTTTGACCTCAAAGTTTTAGTCGGTGACACATTTATTCCATTTTTCATTGGTGAATTTATCAGAATTTGTTAATACTGTGCCAAAAACCTGTAAAGTTTCTTGCCGTTACTGTTTGGTGACTCATACTTCCGTGTAGTCATTGCGGTTTGCTTTTATCTGACATTTTGCAATGTGATATTTCCAATTTGAAAGGTTTTGTTTTGCTTTATGAATGTTTGTGTGTGTGTGTGTATAACTACATATCTGATGCATAGCATGGTAAAACCAAGGCTTTACAAAATTCAACCTCCAACTACCATGCACCCCAGTCATAACTTAAAAATAGATTTACGTGAGCGCTATGAGACAGCTGGGACTGTGCTCAAATTCTTGACAGGCTGCCACATGTTGAGGGCAAGTGTAAGTTACAGAGCCTTTAATGAGTGTACTGTAGATATTCCAAATGTGCAAAAGTCATATATCACTCCCATGCATTACATAAAATGCACCTCTTGATCATATGTCTCTGATTAAAAAAAGTTAGTCAGAGTAGCTCATGGAGGCCTTGTTTCAGGATTTGTCTGAAACTGAAAGTTTTCCTGATAATATAATGGTCTTTGATTTTTGTGGTTCCACCTTAAACATGCCAGGAAAGAAAAAAAAAAGAAAAACAAAAATTAATCAGATTACAGCACTTGCGAGGCTACCGCACAAGCGCCTCCCTCGGCTCAGTAGGAAAGTGTGTCAGTAGAACAGCTCAGCCACATAGCCTGACCGTGCTACGCAGGTGAGTGGCATGTGAGTGGACGAGTCAGAATCAAAGCCACGCTGTCACGAGCCAATGGGAAAGTGGGAGGGGTGGGATGGAGGAATGCTCGTCACTGCGTTGCTAGGGTGATCTCCTCTGAATGAGAGTGTTCATGGAATGTAGCCAGACAGCAGTTATATAACACAGGGAGGGTGGGGGCCGGGGGCTCAGAATGGGGTAGAAGGAAAGACAGCGAGCGAAAAATATGTTCCATTTAGTAATTTCACTGACATATTGCATTATGGAATAAATTTAATTTTTCTTCTCAATGCTTTGAAAAGTGCTTTAGCAGATTGTGTTTATCAACGTAGCTTCTGGAAACATCAAGCAGACGTGTCTCTTGTTCCCTCTTTTATTTTTTTTTATCCCCCTGCTCTCAGACTCTATTGCTCAAATGTGACGCACACATCAACAAGCATTCGGGCCAAAGTGAGAGTCCTCATGTCATTATCTCTGGGCGGCTGGTTCCCTGTCACCACACATTAGCCGTTACCTAAGATATTGCGTCATTGTGCAAAACACATTAATGACATTTCCTACATCCATATCACCTGAGAGGACTGTGTTCCCTGGTAATAACCTTTATTGGGATCCATCCTGTGCCATTTGAGTCATCTGCAATGGGGTAACTTCTTAATCATAGGCCTCTCAGAAAAAAATGCAATTCAATGATAGCCCTTGAATACTTGAATAAACAGTTTATTGAAAAGAACAGCTTGTTTTACTGGGATATAGAGGACTTACTTGTGCGAATGTAAGTGTATATACTTTTGTTTGGTTCTAAGGAACTCTTTGCACTCAAAGGTTCTATTCATGAACCTGCAGCTGTTTATAATTCCCATACAGAGCATCGCAATCCGCTTAATTCCAGCACGACAGAGAGCGAGCTTTGTTTATAAAGCTGTTTTTGATTCTGTGGTCCAGGGACTTGTGTTATTATGTCACCCTGAGTGGGTCAAAACCTAAAGTCTTTGAATAGGAGCTGTAGCGCTTAAACCCTCTCTTTATGCATTAGCTGTGTATTGTTACTGTTGAAGGAATATGACACTAGCCAAGTTTCCATGTCCCTGTGAGAGTCAGACCAGACCTTCGGGCTCTGTGCCGGCCTATATTTCTTTTATGTCATTGAATGATTGCTCAAAGATCAATGGGTCAAACAAAGAACGCCGCTGTATCTCGCATTAGAACTGTAATGTAGATAGCGGATGGCCTTCAATGCTTTGAGGGCGGAATTTTCTATAGGCCGTGTATGGGATAAGTGTGTCAAACTCTAGCTAATGTTTCAACCACTTCTCCCTTTCTTAGCACAAATCGAAGTAATCCCATGCAAGATCTGCGGGGACAAGTCATCGGGCATCCACTATGGGGTGATCACTTGTGAAGGCTGCAAGGTAAGTGAGCATCCTTTCAATCGATCAGTTCAACATTTTTGCTCAAAGTTTAAAGGGATAGTACTAAAGTACTATTTTATAATAATTTACTCGCCCTCATGTCATTCCAAACCTGTATGTTGTTCTGTTTTTCTGTGTAGTGCAAAAGATACTTTGACGAATGTTTCACTGTTTGTCCATACAGTGAAAGTCAAAGGGATCCAAAACTTTGAACCCCTATTATTGTATGGACAAAAACACTGAGACATTTTTAAAACATTGTTTTCTGCAGAACAATGACTTACATCTTTGTAACAACATGAGGGTGAGTAAATGGTTAAAGAATTAAATGTTTCTCTTTAAAAGACCCACATTTCTTAGACTTTGTTTAAAGGTTTCTGTCTAAATGTTTTCCCCAAAATGTTCCCACTGCTTCAGATAAAAAAAAAAGACCTTGAATAAACAGTATTAAAGTATACAAGATTTGCAAGAAAGTTAGAGTACCTTGTAGTTACACCCTGATGACGTCTTCAGACTGTTCCCTGAAACAGTAAACAATACAACCCCTTTATCTGATTGGCTTTCTGACGAGTCAGAAATCTCAGTCAGCTTGTATTTGACCACAGGACACACAATGTGTGCCAGATCTGATCTAACGTTTCAGACTCCCTGCCAGAAAATCTTTACCAAATGACATGCTATTTGTATTGAACCACATTACTCAACCATGTTTTTGAACCATCATGGATTGCACATGGCATTAATAAATGATCACATAATTGCACTGGTGGCCGAACCCATACAGCTAGAGATTTTGATACTGTGAGGTTTTAGAGTTGATTCAAGATTATAACCTTGATTATGAACACAGATGAAATAGAAATGAAGCCTCTTCTTGACCTCTGTTTTCTTTTTCATTCATCAAGGGCTTCTTCCGCCGAAGTCAGCAGAACAATGCGATGTACTCCTGCTCCAGGCAGAGGAACTGCCTTATTGACCGAACCAATCGCAACCGCTGCCAGCACTGCCGCCTGCAGAAGTGTCTGGCGTTGGGCATGAGCCGCGATGGTGAGTCTAATCTTACGCAAGAGCGCATTTCCTACTGGAAATGGAAACTACTTGAGTCCTATTAAACGCAGCTGTAGTCTCAGTATGAATATAAGGACTTCAGGACTTCAAAGAAACACAGCCAGGCATGAAAGTAGTTTCAGTTTTGATCTCACCACGTGTTGTATAATGTTGGCCTGCTTGTGTTTTTTAGCTTGTTTTTCAGTTTTTAGCAACAATCAAATTTAACGTTCATTAACTTTCTTTACACACCCTCTTTTTCTTTGCAGCGGTGAAGTTTGGACGCATGTCAAAAAAGCAGCGCGACAGCCTCTATGCTGAGGTTCAGAAGCACCAGCAGTCTCAGGAGCGGGCAGGGGGTTTGGGCAACGGTGTACACAGTCATGCTGGTGATGAGGTCGGGGAGAACGGCAGCAGCCACGGCCGGGCCTACAGCCGGGGCTCCAGCACCACACTTAGTGACCTGGATGATATAACCACGCTACCAGACGGTCTTCTCTTTGATCTGCCGCTCACTCCGGAGGAAGCTGCTGACTACTGCAGCCTAGAGCTTCTGGGAGGAAGCGGTGGGAGCAGTTCATCCTCCCAGAGTTCTCCTGAGCCAAACAGACAGGAGTTTAGTGACATGACACACATCAAACACGAGTACCAGACCCTGCACGAGACGGGACTTTACACTCGCTCATTACTTAACCCACCTGAAGGCTGTTCCTTGATGGAAATCGGTTAGTATACTGTGGTAAAGGGAATGTATGCATATATTATATTATTGTGTATATATACATGTAATATAATATGCACCAGTATGCACCACCATTCAAACAACTCTGGTCGATAAAATTTTTTTTAAAGATATTTTTGAAAGAAGTCTCTTATGTTTACCAAGGGTGCATTTATTTAATCAAAAATACAGAAGAAACAGGAATCCTGTTTATTTTGGTGCATTTAAAAATGTTGTACTATACTATTTTCTCTAAATAAATTAAAAATAATAAACAAAAATCAATTGTTTTAAATGCTAAAGATTACATTTAACAGTGTTTATTAAATTATTAGTGTTTTTAAATATTAACCTTAAGCGAGCAATTTGAAAATGAGCATGTATCATTAAATATCCAGTATCGACTGGTACCGCTAAATTAAAAAAGAAAATTATAATAATAATATCTGCCATGCATCTCTATGTGACTTGTTTCCATAGTCTATACAAACTTTGTGATGTTCTGTGTGTGATCATATTTTATAAATGTATGTTTCCTTTAGAACGGATTACACAGAATGTGGTAAAATCCCACATCGAGACAAGTCAGTACAGCACAGAAGAACTGAAAAGATTTGCTTGGACCCTCTACACACCTGAGGAGATACGTGTCTACCAAAACAAGGTATATTTAACACAACTGGCAATGGAATGCATAATACTTTTTAATACCACGGGGTGTAACAGCATGTACGATATGTACTGTATGATGAGATCCAAACAATTGCCCAACCTTACATTCCATTTTAATGAATCACACAGAATACAATTGTTCCTGTTCTAATTTTTAAGATACTGATTAAAAATACATTAAAAAGTACGTCAAATGCTCATCATAATTGCAGATAATCAGAATATGGGTGGAAAAGTCTAACATACATTTCTTTACTCTAGTCCACAGAGATGATGTGGCAGCAGTGTGCTGTGTACATCACGAATGCCATCCAGTATGTGGTGGAGTTTGCCAAGCGCATCTCTGGATTCATGGATTTGTGTCAAAATGACCAGATTATCCTTCTCAAAGCAGGTCAGCATCAACTCTGTGCAAGAGAGCAAACAGTTATCTGTTGTCCACATTAGTAAATACCTGCAGTAAATACAGTCACCAGTTTATATTTCTGGTTAACCCTTCTAATATTTACGGTATCATAGTTGTATATTTGTGTTCAGACCGTATGTATTTTTTTGCATCTCAACTGTGTTCTGACAATGGCTCTTTTGTCATTTTCTCTCACCCTTTTTTCCCCGCTTGTGTCCTCCCTTTGTGCATTGTGTGGTGTGCCTTAAACCAATTTGTTATTTAAATCAAAACAAAAAACGCTTCTGTCTTTTTTTTTTTTTTTTTCCTCTTTAAAACAACCAACCATCATTTAAAACAACCATCATTGCCATTCGACTGAATGTTGACTATTCACTATTCGTTTGTGAAAATGATGACTGTTTTAATGAATCCTGAATTTGAAAACATTTCGTAATTTGTGCAATTAAATCCCAATTGTTTTTTGTTTTTTTTGTGTGTATGTGTGCATCGTGGAGCATTCGTTTGCCTATTTCCTCCCTCTTTCCTGCCTTTCCTTTGTCCATCTTCTATGTGGCGCTGCCCATCCAGGCTGCTTGGACGTGCTGTTGATCCGAATGTGTCGGGCCTACAACCCCATCAACAACACGCTGTTGTTCGATGGAAAGTTCGCAAGCCCTCAGCTCTTTAAAGCTCTCGGTGAGTCTCTTCCCCAGACCTTTCACATAATTTAGCACCCTGTGGCATTTCAAAGGGCATGTTGGGTACTTGTATGCAATTAACCTGAGCAATAAAAAAACGAAATAAACATATATTTAAATGGAAAACAGTTCATTTAAAATCTTTCCAGGTCAGTTGAATGATTGCTAAAGTTGGCTGGGTTCCCATCTGTTTACATTTTCTTGTTTTGCTGGACACATGACAGTGTTGTGAAATTTTACAATTTGAACATTTTTCAAATGTTTTCTGTGTTTTTCCTGTACGTAGGTTGTGATGATCTGGCGGGTGCTGTATTTGAGATGGCTAAAACCCTCAGTCGGCTACAGCTGTCTGAAGAAGAGATGGCTCTTTTTACTGCCACTGTGCTTCTGTCTCCAGGTAGTTTTACTGTAACATTAGTTTAAAATAATCTTTAACTAACAGTGTTTCCAAAGTATACATAGCCAGACATTAGAGCTTACTCTTCCACTTATTTATTTCACAGACCGTCCTTGGTTAACAGATGCTCAGAAGGTGCAGAAACTTCAGGAGAAGGTCTATGTTGCGTTGCAACACTGTCTTCGTAAAAGTGGTGCCCCTGAGGAGAAACTGGCAAAGGTACTGGGGAAAAAATCGAAAGAAAGACAAACACTCTCACAGCTGTTAAATGTGAGAAAATCAGGGCTGTCAAAATAAACATATGTGATTTAATAAATATATTTATTACGTTCTTATTTTTATGCAGTTCACACACTTAATCAATTTGACATTTTAACTGTTTTTATGTTCTGTGTGAATAATGGAGACCGCTTCATTTTATTATGAATATTATAATAATAGATGTAATGTGTCAGAAATTAATTAGTGTGTATGTATATACACACACTAGTATATATATTATTTTCCCTAAAATTCATTAAAATGTATTAACTTTTCACTTACAAGAACATATACGTTATAACGGATTTCTTCAACCCTGTTCCTGGGGTCCCACTGTCCTGCAAACTTTATTTCCAACCTGCTTCAACACACCTGCATGTGTATTGTCAAGCAGTCCTAAAGAGCTTGATTAGCTGCTTCAGGTATGTTTGATTAGGGTTGGAGCTAAACTCTCCAGGATAGTGGGTCCCCAGGAGCAGGGTTGAAGACTTCCGCATTAGAATATTTAATAATTTGATCAATCATGTTAAAAATATTATAAATAAATATTTTTTTAGTCAAGTTATGTAAGAAAATGTTATAATTGTTTTTTCTTTTTCTATTGTCTCAATAGATGGTGTCCAAGTTGCCCATGATGAAGTCTATTTGCAATCTCCATATTGATAAGCTGGAGTTTTTCCGTCTGCTTCACCCAGAAACGGCCTACAACTTCCCTGCTCTCTACAGAGAGGTTTTCTGCAGCGAGATCTCCTTCCCAGACTCCACTGAGGGCTAACATTCACTGAAGTGTCATATTGGCTCTGACGAGAGACAGAGAGGAAGAGACAGTTAAAGAAAGACAGGGAATGCAAATAGGAGGAGGTAGATGGATATGTGTTTGAGAAAAACCAGCAACACACTGACAATCTTGCACATTACACTTTAGGACTCCATCTATAACCTCCCTCCTGATGGAGTGATTCACTCCTTTATTTGAACAGTACCCAGATTTCTTACAAGACGCTGTTAAATGTCAGCAGTCATTTAAGGTGCTGGTTACTATTACTCATGTTATTTACATATAATGACTCAAACAGAGCAAATGATGTATATTTAATTAAAAAGAGTACTCGATTAAACCTGGAGCTCAGATCTCCCTAAAAAATTAAGTGCTTGAAAAGTGGATCCTTCCCATCTTGCGGGTACTTTTAGGAAGAGAACTATGAATGTAACCCACCTGACATGTGGCGAAGCCTCAGGATTAAGACAGAATGTATTATGTATTCCTGCCCCATATGTAAAGCAAGCTCTTAAGGCTTGGTTTCTGTAGACAAACAGTTTTGAATCCATGCGAAACTGTTCAAAGGGACCAATGCATACACACCTGAGTTTGTAAACGCCACATGAGCACCTTCGCTTTCATAGACTCAACACTAACGTACAGCGCACTGCACAGACCACATGTGCACATGGTGTGTTGTCTTTTGAGCTCTTTATTTTTGCATATAAATTTAAAAGATGCAACTAAACTAACGAAAACCTCATCCTTATTACCCTTTCCCACGCAAATGCCACTTGGATAAAGATATTAGATTATATTTTGATATCCTCATTTGATCGGAAACCACATGTATGTAGAATGAGAGATGTAATTGAGAATATATTTATAAACAAGAGCCTGTAGATAGCATATGTAGGCAGAGATATAAAGTTGCACCTTAGAGTGGATGTTCTCGAGCCCTTTCAAAGACTTCCCAACCATAGGAGTGGAATTCTGGGCTGGAGATGGAATTGGCGTGACAAGCTTTAGGTTTAGAGGCAGGTGGACGGCACTTAAATTCTCCACAAAAAAAGGACTTTGCAGGAGCAGGACTTTGCTGTCACCCTCACTTTAGATGGCGAAAAGACAATAAGACAATAAGACAATGCCACTGTGAGACTTTCTGAAGTGTAGCAAACCACTCATACTGCTGCTGGGAGCAAGGCCTCAGGAGAACACAAAGAACTCTGAAGGAAGTGGATGGAAGGAACCATATATTTTCTAGAGACAACCGACAACCTGAGCTCGCTGTCAAGTCATGAGGACACCACAGAAATGTCATGATTCAGACTTTTCTGATCCTACAGCTGTGAGGATAAGTGGATTCACAGGCCGTACCTCATGCTTTGCATTGTGTCCGATGTGGGGATCAGTGTTGTGTTGCTGTGTGATTGTTTTTTCCCCCCGTCATCCATGTACCTTTTGTGTTCACTTATAGCACAACTATTGGTTGACAGAACCATCAGCTACCCCCCTGAGTTAGAGAATACTATGGTTAGTTTATGTTCTGAAACTTTGCGGTTCAAACCTGAAGGAGAAAAATCTACTATCTTTCCACAGTGTGAAAGCAGCCTTCGTTCTTCAGAGGTAGGATGCCCAGGTTGGTCTCAGGGGAGTTTTAAGAGTGGCCCAGACACCAGAATACAAACTAAATCCCAAAGGAGGGCTTTTCAAAACCCTTTAGTGCCCAGCTTTGTAAGATTACAGGGTATAAAAGAGGTTTCGATTGATTGATAAGTATCAACGTCCAGTTTCCTGACAGTTCATTTTAAAAGGTCGCCTGATGTTTTATTTTTGCACTGCTGGAACAGTGCCTGTCTATATTTTCTTGTAAAATTTTATATGGTTGGTATAATACACATTTTCTGGTTGTTTAACACAGTATCACAGTGTCTGCCTGTGCAATAGTCAGTCTTTCCATTTTTAGTATTGACAACCCTCACAAGCCAAGGATCTCCTTGGATTTCAGAAGCACTCCAGCTCAGATCATTTAACACCCCCTTGCTAAGTTCTGTCTGCGCTTTTTTTTTACGCTCGTCTATTAGCTAACTTAAGTTGACGTGTGAAGGTGGAGAAAGATTGTAACAAAGTGCAAATACTTTGTAAAAACCATTTAGAGATTTAGATGATGTATTTTTGTGGAGTGTAATTCGCTGCCCTACAAACTGCCACAAGCGTCTGGCCCGTCCTTGAGGGTAGTTCTGGAAGTGTGCGTTTACATCTACACTCAGTCACTCAGGGAGATAGCTGGGTTCTCTGTCCTAAAATGTCTTCTTCAGTTAGCCTAGCAAGACACCTTGCACCAAATAGAAGACCTTAAACATTGATCACTGTGTACGGTAACTTTTCTTGTGAATGTTAATCACAGAAGTATCAAAGAATTTTACCCCTGTCTTATATCAGTGCTATTGGAGGACTTTTTCAGTTTGACTTGCTTAAAAAAAGAATAGGATCAGAACTATAAGGTATATAGATATATATGAGGATGAATTTAATCTTTAAATCTAGTGTTGTTTTTTTTTGTGATGTTTTCTTTCTTCATTTCTGTCCTTTTCTGTAACATTTTCTCACCCATGTAGTGTCATCCTTTGTCTTGAAGAATTAAAATCCTATTTTTTTAAAGAGCATTTTTAAGCAGAAAATCCCCTACAAGAGTCCTAATTCTTTGCCATGGTCCTTTTGTGGTTGTTTCAGTTGTACCTTTATTTTTAAGCAAATAAATCATATTATAGATTTTAACGAATATAATTTATGGTGTATTATGGATACAGAGAATAAAACAAACACATTAAGATATATTATTGTACAATAAGGATTACACACATGGATTCCAGAATGTAATAAAGATCTTTTTACTTTACACCGAGTGTTTTGTGGCTACTAAAAATTTCTTTTTAATTTAAATTAATTTTTCATTAGGACTTATTTCAAAGTAAAATGCAATGCAAGACCAAAATCCCCAAGCTTTCCATATCTTATTATATCGCTATATACAGGGGAAGAAAAGTGTGAAGGGAAGTTACAACAGCAGTGCATATTTATTTGATGATAAATATTTATAGTCTACTGTTCAATGTATTGAGCTTAGTAAGATTCTTATTATTTAAAATAATACTTTTATTTAACAAAGAAGCATTATATTGATCGAAAGTGAGTGTTAAATATATATATATATATATATATATATTAAATGTATGCTGTTTTTAACTTTTCATTGAATAATAATAAATGTTAAGCCAATCAACCGCTTAGCTGTAATAATCAGCTTTGCCATTAAAAATATCTTTGCCATTTTAAAATATATTAAAATAGAAAACATTTGTATACTGTTTTTACTGTGTTTTGTGATCAAATAAATGCAGCCTTGGTCAGCATAAGAGACATGAAATTGACATGAAATATATATATATAATATTTGTAGTTCAGTTATTGCTGTTAATCTAATATATTTAGTTGCTGTGCCAAGATCATCTCAGCATAGTATTTAATAACACTAATAAACTAGCAGTCTTTTTGTAGAGCTCCACTAAAATAGACATCTGGCTCCATCATCTGGTCAATAGAAGCACTTCCGCTGTGGGTGCAGTGCATTTCCTGAGCGGTAGCGGGCGCTGTTGTCCTGCTTCTAGTCCCTTCTCCGCTCGCGCAAGGAATGTGCTTGCGTTGCGCAGGAAACCGCTAGTTTCTTAAGACTTACAAATGCGGTGGATGCACTGTAAACCGTATTGAAGTCACAATTTAGTAGAAAGCCACCAGAAGAACATTTAATAATATAGCTTTATAAAAACCTTTCCCAGCAGCCACCTGGAGTATTTTTTTTTTGTGGAGCGGGTGTCGTTTATCTGAGGACTTGAGTTTTAGATTTCACTCAGCGACCGTTGACTTTTGTCACACTGTTGTGTCAGTATAAAAACCTACTTTACAGGTCTTTTTTTCGTCGGGAAAAGAGGATTACGCTTTGAAGATGTCCGTGGCGGGCTTAAAGAAGCAGTTTTACAAAGCCAGCCAGGTTTGCGAGTTACTTTTTTTCTGTTGTTTTCTTCCATTGAACCGCAATGCTGTGCCAATTAGCTTAGCCTGCTAACGCTGCGCTAAACTTCAGTCCGCTATTCTGCACTTTAAAAGTGTTTTGTGTGTGTTTCTTCTATGTGTATTTAACTCTTTCTGAATATTTACAACGATAAACCGTGCTGTTGATTAAATGTCATATCCCTGTAGAGTTATAAACTGCTTGCTTTTATGTATTTATTGTCGGTCTTGTCCTAAATTGCAGTCATTGCAGTATTTAAAATTTTTGACAGCTTTCACTGGTCATAAATAGACAGCGTCACTTTATGGGTGCGTTCACGCCTAATTACAGGTTACAATGTGTTAAAAATATGCACAAGAGTGTCTGTTTTCTTCTAGCTTGGTATTGCAATACAACGCCCCCGTCCTTACTATATCGCTCTATTTGCCACGTTTACTGTAGTAAAATCAACGATTTGGCACTAAGCATATGTTCATGATCTACTCGTGAATTAAAGTTGTTTTAAAATATAAGCATATATATGTAAATTCTGCATAGAAATACACAAAGAATATACTGCAGCATCAGGTTTACCCAGTATTACCGCAGTTTCCTTCAATGGCATCTGTTGGACAATCACGTTTTGTTTGTGTCTCTCTTGTTTCTATGGTTCACGCTTTATGCTGGCAATATTGTAGCTGGAAAATGTGGCTTACAGTGCTGGCTTTCGTTTTAAAAATGAGCAAAAGTCAGCCGTGTAACTTGTCAGTGGGTTAAAGAAACCTGTATGTGATTAAACGAGCAGAATTTGGGTCAGTCCTGCTGTGCAGTACCTTTTAAGCTTTTTTAGAAATAAATATGCGTATAAATATATTGCATATATCAACGTGTTGAATTTATATGGAAGAGTATGCCAATGTTTCAGACATTTTGGGGTGAAGATACTTCAAATGTATTAATTATATCTTATTATTTACACCATGACCAGAACATGAAATGCAGAATATATGAAAATTCTTATATTCAGGATAAAAATAACAAGCTTTGCTCAGTGGAGGAATTAAAAGTTCAAATACTGTTATACCAATCTCTGTAATTTTGTCCAAAGGATTGAGGCAAAGCAGCTAACAGGATGGAAAGTGAAAACTAAAAAGCTGTCAGAAAACTGACTAATGTTTACATCGGTTTCAATTGTATATTAACAAATACATTAATACACATGATGGGAGCGTGAACATGTACTGCATAACATCAATAACAGCAGATCTTTGGAGAAAGATTTTTTCTGGCCAGTTATATCTAAACAAAACTATATCCATTTAGTTTAGCTGAATATTGGCTTATTATCATGGCAAAAGCAAAACAGAATGATGCATGTGCGTGGGCTCGCAGCAGGCAATGTGTTGGCTTAAAATGTGCCAAAAGTCTCACTTTGACCCTGTGAAGACAATCAAATGTGTTATCATGAAAACCGCTCCCTGATTTTGGCTGCTCTTGCATTGTCGTGGTGGTGTTGTGAGAAGGTTCTTTGTCTGTGGTTTATGGTGTAATTAACTCAAGACTTAATGTGTTTTTCGTCAATTTGTTAGTTTCTCGTTGCCAGCGGTTGTTTTCCAAAGGGCACATGAGTACAGATGTAGGGGAAGAAGCGCATTTCTGTCCCTGTTCGCTGATCTCAGCAGGAAGGGACAATCGGTTGCCCAATTTCCTGTTAGGAACATGCTCAGATCCCCAGTGGGGGGTTTACATGAGTGGAGGAGTACAGCAAGGCAAAGGAAAATGGCCAGCATTTGGGCCTGAGAGGCGGAGTATGAATCATGCAACACTAAGGGGGTTGCTGTGCTCTCTTCTGCTCTGCCTGGCTCTTTTTTATTGGACTGCAGTGCTGCAGCGAACTCATACCAGCATTCCAGAGTAATCAATACTTGACACAGGCAGGACACCCTGCCAAAACACAAACTCTTGACACCAGTCACACCCTCAGTCCAGCCTTCCTCTCGGTGTGCTGTCCGGAGAACTGTTTGAGCTACTTTGAGGTTGCTTTTTTAATGTACACACCAGGGAATGTTATTCATTTTGCTTTTTGTCTGAGCAGGAACAGTATTTTTATGCTCTGGCTTTCTGCAGCCTTGTTTCCAAATGGTAGTGGATCGAACTAAATGACTGGCATGTGATAGATAACACATCTTACTACAGCATAGTCTTTGTGGTATAGAACCTGGCGTGCTTGCTACAGTTATTGCTGCAAAGAGACAGGGTATAAAAACCCAGGGTATATAAAATGCTTAACTTGGCTAATATAGGGGAAAAAATACCTGTAATTAATCTGCTGCCAAAAGAAAAAAAAGATGTAATCCATGGATAAATACAATATTTTTAAGGTTAGGTTTAAATGTTTTCTTCTCCATATAAATCTATTAAAGTCACCATGAAATTATTTTTTTTTCCCATTTAATTTTTTTGTTAAATCAATATTCACCTAAAAATGAAAAATTGCTGAAAATTGACTGACCCTCAGGCCATGGGCCCAAAGATGTATAAGAGTTTGTTTCTTCATTTTAACAGATTTGGAGAAATGTAGCATTACATCACTTGCTGCCAATGGATCCTTTCCAGTGAATTGGTGCCGTCAGAATGAGTTCAGCTGATAAAAACATCACAATAATTCACTCCAGTCCATCAGTTTATGTCTTGTGAAGTGAAAAGCTTCATTAAGATGTTTTTAACTGCAAACTGTTGCTTCTGGCTAAAATGTGAGTCCTCTATTCATATATTGCTTTCTTCAATGCAAAGATCACCTCGTCTGAATCAGGAGTGAAATATGCAAAAATCAAGTTCTATTTACAAGTAAAAATTCTGACAATTCTAAAATAAGTTGGTGGATTTAGTGTGTTTTCACATATAGTTCCTTTTAAAAGAACCGGACCTAGTTCGCTTAAAGTGAACCAGAAATGGAACCAGCTGAAAGTGACCTCAGTCCTTATGGTCTTCACAATATAGTGGACTCCAAAAAGAACCTGGTTCTTTTTTTTTGGTCCTCTTCAGCACTGAAGTAATCTCAGACTGTTTCTTGTTCACACCACAACTTCTTAAGAACTCAGAGCTCAGCTTTCTTTGTAGCAGTGGAATGCTGGAGTCTGACTTGGAAAATTGGGAAGGTGAAGTGAGCAGGGAAGGGGCTGAGGAAGAGCTGGCAATCACTGATCGTGCACCGGTCAAGACATTTGCAGAGCTTTAACAATGCATTTCAGTCAAATTTAAAATTAAAAGGGAATATTAGGCTACATAGTTATTTATTTCAACTTTATTTTTTTGCTCATAAGTTAATGTTTCTTTGCTCCTACCTTTTTTTTTTTTCATAATAAGCTGTATTTCATTGTTCAGTTTTAGTAATTATTGTTTTTCTCAAGAAATATAGGCCTATCATACCATGGTCTGTCTGAATACCGGATTACGTTATACATTAAAACTGCTCAAAGCACAGATAGTTCCAAATTAGTTTAATCTGAGTTCTATATTGATACACTTCTTTGACACACGCACATCACACACAGACATCAGAGATCACTCAACGCATATCCTAAAACATTCAGAAGCACAGAAACTTGTTGTAAACGCTGTGACACAATTTTTATTAACATAAAAGTTTATATACTGAATCGTACTACATTATAAACTGCTTAGTTTAATTTCAAGAATTACTGTTATGTAGGTCCATACAAAGCATTCCAGGACATCATTGCTTTCACACATCACAAGGAAATTGAACCACAAATAGACCCACAAATGAACCGCACTTAAGGGGTCACTTGGTTTGTTCACATATACAAGCTGAACCACTCTCAGAGCATTTGGAGAGCTCAAACAAAGCTAACTGTGAAGATTTTGGGCTTGTCTATGTCTATCCGCTGTAGAGAGTATGTGTTATCAATATTTTTAATAGCAATTTTCTATTGACAAACAAACTTGTATTTAATTATTAGCTTAAAATATATTACTTGGGTAATGGTGTCATTGTTTAGAAAGTGGATACACTGATTAAGTCTGGAAATTGGAAAGTGGACTGGCTCCTGTAAACTGAAGTTCATCTAATTCTGACCGACTGCAGTCAGTGAGGTGGTGCCAGCCTAAAAGGTAATAATTTCTGCACCACTGCAGTACAGTGAACTGTTTTCATGAATAGTCCCACTGTCCTCCACTGGTCAGACAAACAGATGCCATTGGTTGCTCCAGTGTTGCTGTGTTAGGCTTTTTGGGATGCTTCAACAAACAGCAATGTTTTAACTGTTCCACATCGTTTACACTCCTAGAAGTCATCCTACGAATACTTTGTAGTTGCCTCGGCATAAAGTGGTATGGTAGAAAGTATTTTAGCTGAAAAAGCAGATCTATCACCTTTAGGCAGGTGTAACACATTTGCTTTACATTTGTTTTGTTATGTGGGGATTGCGTAAGTCCTTATTGCATTTGTCTCTGTGGCAGTTGACTCACAGTCATGCATTCTTCTCTTCATTAGATTCACAAGCACTGCATTATCTATGGAGTCTGGTCTTGGTTTCACTCTTCTCCTGCTGGGTCTGCTTTGGCTACATGGCTGGCTGTTTGTGTGCATGCAATATTTGTGTCAAAGTTAGCTGTACTTTGCCTACTTTATCAAAAGTGTGTGTCAGAGCCAAGCCTCTGTATTATCTCTTTAGCTGCTGATAAGGCCTCTTTCACTCATAAAATATACATTATCATGTTGCCTGCTGTCTGAGCTGTACAGTTTCATTGCGTGGGTGTCTGATAGAGATCATTACTCTTGGAGACAACAAATGGTCTTTTGGTGTCTCTGGATTTCTTTGAACATTATATTTTCTGGAATACGTGTCAGATGAAGCTTGTTTTTTTTTTTGGTTTTTGTGAAAAATGTTAAAAGGATGGTTCACCCAAAAAATGAAAATTACCCCACAATTTACTCACCCTCATGCCATCCTTGGTGTTTATGACTTTCTTCTTTCAGGCAAATACAATCAGAGTTATATTAAAAATGGTCTGGCTCTTCCAGGCTTTATAATAGCAGTTAATAGTGTTCAAGTGTAAGAATAATATTCATATTTAAAATTTTATAAACCTTAATTGTTAGCTTCTGCTAACTGCCGTATGCGCATTCCAGCGTATGACATGGTGTATGATGTAGACGTAGCTTAAGCTCCGGTGAGAAGTGACGAATGTGGAAGCACAGAGGAGAAAGCAAAACAAAACACTGGACACGAATTAGAAGTACAAAACGGAGATTTGTAAAAAAATAAATAAATAAATGTCAGAGGATTTCAATATAAGCCTGACTGGAGACGTTTTCCTTTTCTTCTAAACAAAACTTGGTTCTCGCGAGACTGACATATTCTCACCGGAGCTTACGCTATGCCTGCGTCCCACGTCATCTGCTGAAATGCCACTCTCGTGAACAAGTGTACAGCAGTTAGCGAGAGTTGGTTTATGAAGTTGTAAATATGGATATTATTCTTACGTAAATGCATTGATTCACTTCAGAAGGCCTTTATCCACCCCTGGAGCTGTGTGCATTACTTTTTATGATGGATTTATCCACTTTATTTAGCCACAAAACCTTTACCACTATTCACTGCCATTATAAAGCTATTATATGGCTTGAGGGTGAGTAAATCATGGGGTAAGTTTCTTTTTTGGGTGAACTATCCCTTTAATGCAAAGATGTATTAACTCTTTCACAGCCAGACACGGAATTTTCCGTTATTCGTGAGACAAAGCTTCCCTGCCAAACACAGAATTTTCTGTGTTTTCTATGGAAGCCCGTTTCCGCCACTGAATAAAAAAATAAAACAAG
This sequence comes from Onychostoma macrolepis, assembly GCF_012432095.1. Lineage (NCBI taxonomy): Eukaryota > Metazoa > Chordata > Actinopteri > Cypriniformes > Cyprinidae > Onychostoma > Onychostoma macrolepis. The sequence continues at coordinate 19,045,983 of NC_081162.1, forward strand.
GTAATTGCGACTTTTTATTTCACAATTCTGACTTTTTTTCTTGCAATTGTGAGATATGAGCTCGCAATTCTGACTTTTTTTTCTCGCAATTCTGAGATATAAAGTCGCAATTCTGAGATATAGTCGCAATTCTGAGATATAAACTCGCAATTCTAATAAACTCGTATTACAGAAAATATAATGTTCAAAGAAATCCAGAGACACCAAAAGACCATTTGTTGTCTCCAAGAGTAATGATCTCTATCAGACACCCACGCAATGAAACTGTACAGCTCAGACAGCAGGCAACATGATAATGTATATTTTATGAGTGAAAGAGGCCTTATCAGCAGCTAAAGATATTTGAAAAATGCCAAATATCGGCCTTGGCAATATATAGCTCGACCACTAATCAAAAGTGACTACCGAATTTTACACAATTGTTATTAAAAATGTTCTTTTGAACATTCTCTTTATCAAATAAATTTTTTTTCACAGTTTCCTCAAAAAACATTCATTCATGTAACTGTTTTACATGTCGGTAATAATAAGAAATAATTAAGAAGCGCCACATCAGCATATTAGATTTTGTGACACAGAAAAATATGTAATGAGTAATGACTGCTGAAAATTCAGCTATGCAGGAATAAATTACATTTTAAAATGTATTAAAACAGAAAAGTTATTTTAAATGGTAAAAATATTTCCCAATAATTATTTTTGATCAAATAAATGCAGCCTTGGTGAGTCAAAGAGACACTTCTTTTAAAAACATTTAAAGTATCTGAAAAGTATCAGTATATATATATATATTCTTTTACCACAAGATTGTTTATGAAATTGGATTTGAAATAGTTTGGGAAGGTGGCACTGACGATATTGCCGTCATTAGAGTGTTAAATTAAAAGGAACTTGAACATGTCAGTCTTTATCTGTGGCCTTAATCTAAGCCACCAGATCATGTTTTCCACCCAGTTTATGGCGTTGACTCTATCCAGTGTCTTTCCCCACCTCAACGTATTGGAGACGTTTGGACGTGCTGCTTAACTTGCCACAAAACACTGGTTTAATTATTAATTAGCTTCCTTTGTGCCCTGCTCTGCCAAACAAACTGAATTGCACAAATATGCAAACATGCTTGGAGGATATAAGAGTGAAAAGGTCACTGCAAGCAGACACCTCTTTATCAAACACAGCTACGGTTGTATTGGAGTGTTCTTGTGCTGATGTGTTTGGCTCAAAATAACTGTGTTATTCATCTTGATCTAATTGTAACAAGTTGTTTAGGGTTGCTTTTGTGCATGGTGGTGTTAACACATTCATCTATTGTGATCAACATATGTCATTAATTCAATAGACAGCCCTAGTTTAAAATAGTTTAAATAATTTGAATTGCAATGCTATTTTTTCTTCAAACCTAGGAGCGAGAGATTTCTTTGTAATCTATACAGCAGATGTTGCAAGAACCTCCCTTAATGGATTTTAAATAGTTTTGAGAAAGTCTTTTAAACTTTGTCTTTCTATTACTAATAAAAGCAATCGTTATAATACTTTTTGTATACATTTTAATTCCTTTGTTTAACCTTTCTATCTGATTATTAGACCGACTTCTTTGCATATTAGACAGAACGATAACAATGAACAAGGGGGAGAATGTGAGTGCTATGTGCTCAGAAAATAAAAGTTTGGCACGCCGTCAAAATAAAGCGGAAAAACTTATCGGCCGATGCAGATATTTGAAAAATGCCAAATATCGGCCTTGGCAATATATAGCTCGACCACTAATCAAAAGTGACTACCGAATTTTACACAATTGTTATTAAAAATGTTCTTTTGAACATTCTCTTCATCAAATAAATTTTTTTTCACAGTTTCCTCAAAAAACATTCATTCATGTAACTGTTTTACATGTCGGTAATAATAAGAAATAATTAAGAAGCGCCACATCAGCATATTAGATTTTGTGACACAGAAAAATATGTAATGAGTAATGACTGCTGAAAATTCAGCTATGCAGGAATAAATTACATTTTAAAATGTATTAAAACAGAAAAGTTATTTTAAATGGTAAAAATATTTCCCAATAATTATTTTTTGATCAAATAAATGCAGCCTTGGTGAGTCAAAGAGACACTTCTTTTAAAAACATTTAAAGTATCTGAAAAGTATCAGTATATATATATTCTTTTACCACAAGATTGTTTATGAAATTGGATTTGAAATAGTTTGGGAAGGTGGCACTGACAATATTGCCGTCATTAGAGTGTTAAATTAAAAGGAACTTGAACATGTCAGTCTTTATCTGTGGCCTTAATCTAAGCCACCAGATCATGTTTTCCACCCAGTTTATGGCGTTGACTCTATCCAGTGTCTTTCCCCACCTCAACGTATTGGAGACGTTTGGACGTGCTGCTTAACTTGCCACAAAACACTGGTTTAATTATTAATTAGCTTCCTTTGTGCCCTGCTCTGCCAAACAAACTGAATTGCACAAATATGCAAACATGCTTGGAGGATATAAGAGTGAAAAGGTCACTGCAAGCAGACACCTCTTTATCAAACACAGCTACGGTTGTATTGGAGTGTTCTTGTGCTGATGTGTTTGGCTCAAAATAACTGTGTTATTCATCTTGATCTAATTGTAACAAGTTGTTTAGGGTTGCTTTTGTGCATGGTGGTGTTAACACATTCATCTATTGTGATCAACATATGTCATTAATTCAATAGACAGCCCTAGTTTAAAATAGTTTAAATAATTTGAATTGCAATGCTATTTTTTCTTCAAACCTAGGAGCGAGAGATTTCTTTGTAATCTATACAGCAGATGTTGCAAGAACCTCCCTTAATGGATTTTAAATAGTTTTGAGAAAGTCTTTTTAAACTTTGAATGGACTTAAAAGATCAGTTGGATTGTGTTGTTCACAAACTAGTCCTGGATGTTTACAGTTTCAGTAGACCGAAGGAAGTGCTTACAGTATAGAGTAGGAGAAAAATTCATGGAAACAGTGGTTATAGATGTATAATCTTCAACACAGTCATAGAAACAGAATAAAAACAAAACGAACTTCTCAACATTGCAAGTTACCACCATAAAATGACATGTGTTTGTGATTAATGTTCTTATGACGTGATATGACAAACATCCAGTGCTTTCCATGTTGAAATATACGCTTCCTCCAGTTAGGGTCAAAAAAACCAATGAAACGAATAACATATGTTGGTGAGGATTGAGACTTAACATATGGCCCTGTTTCAACAGTTGCACAGTCACTGTCTTTGGTTCTCTATTCCATGTTCAGGACATTAAAGATGAGTGGGACGAGCATGTGTTTCCGAGTCCTGAGAACAACAACTGTTGTGGCAGACAGGTTCACACAGAGCTTTTTTTGTTGTCACTTTAATACAGTAGGGCCAAGTAGTGCATGATGATGGTGTGCTGTATAATATTCATAATGATCAACTAAGAATAAATTGTCTTATTGGAGTCAGTCAGAATTTTAAGAATGAACACCGTGGACATACAGAGGGAAAAAATGATCCCTCCCAAGTAGGGTTGCAAAGGGGCGGAAAGGAAAATTTCCGGAAACTTTCCATGGGAACTTCGTCCAGGGAATTTTGGAAATATTTTGAAGTTTGAGACTTACCAGGAATTTATGGGAATTTAGTGTTGTCACGGTACCAAAATTTCAGTATTCGGTACCGATACCAGTCAAAATCCACGGTTCTCGGTACCAATTTCGGTACTACATGCTAATTAAAAAAACACTATTTTTAATAAAGTCAAACAAAAATAAAAATGTACAAAAATCAATGCCATTCTTTATACTTTAATTTAAATTGTGTTTCTAGTTTTTCCTCAAGTAATAAAAGTATGAAAAACAGTAAACAAGTTTCACCCAAATTTAATGTCTTTTAATTAATTAAATTTAAACACATTGTATTGTTTTGGTAAATAAAGGGGATTTACTATTAAAATTAAAATATGGAAGAAATATTGTGTGACTTCTTTAAAAATAAATAAATTAATTAAAAAAATTAAATAAAAATTATATATATATAAAATTATATTTCTGGCACAATGTCTTTAAGATAAACTTTTATTTTGACGGGTTGCCGTGAATACCTTTACATTTCTGTGTGTAGCTATATGATATGACGCAATGAAACGGTAAAATGCTCGCGAGGGGACTCTCAGAGCAGTTATGTAGATGTTGTTTATGTATTTATGTCCTCATTGAGACGGCAGATGATGAATCACCGCGAGCATCAGGCGCGCTTCAGTGTATGTAGTAAAAAAAAAGAAAAAACCGCTTGTCTCTGCCATTCATTCACTCACACAGAGACTCGCAGAACATGCGGGATTCATATTTGAATCGACTTTTGCGGCTTAATATTTACAGATACTAGTCCATGTCGCGATTTGATTTAAGTGCAATGACCTACTTTTGATTAATTCATCCAAACTTTGACAAATTCCGTGACATTCCGTTTTTATAACTGGATTCCGAGATTCCGTCCGCGTTTTCTGCATCGCGGAAATCATAGGGCCGTACGTGTCAAGAACCGGGTTGACCGGGTACTCGGTACCACCGGTACTTAAAAAAACCTGGTACCGTGACGTTTTCACTTTTTTAGTACCGACTTGGTACCGAAGTACCGGTTCTTTTGACAACACTATGGGAATTAATTGGAAATTTGGGGAAATTTATAAAACTGTGTCATATACAAACATAAATATAAACATTTTGTTTGATCATAGGCTCACATGCATGCAAACTAATACAAATTAAAAAAAAAATTTTGGTGGAATCTGTGATGCTTTTTTCAGGATTTATTGATGAATAAAAACTTATGAACAGTGTTTATTCAAAATAGAAATCTTTACTAACAATATAAGTCTTTACTACTTCAATTTATTAATTTAACACATCCTTGTTGAATAAAAGTATTAATTTATTTCAAAAAAAGAGAAAAGATACTCTTTTGACCCCAGACTTTTGAATGGTAGTGTGTATTGTTAAAAAAGGATTTCTATTTTAAATAAATGCATTCTTTTTTAAAACTCTTTATTCATCAAAGAATCATGAAAAATAATCACAGGTATATTAAGCAGCACAACTGTTTCCAAAATTGATAATAAATAAGCATATTAGAATGATTTCGGAAGAATCATGCAACACTGAAGACTGGAGTAACGATGTTCAAAATTCAGCTTTGCATCACAGAAATACATTATATTTTAAAGTATATTACAACAGAAAACCATTATTTTAAATTGTAATACCAGCAATACTGCACAATATTTGCAATGTTTTTTTTTTTCTGTATTTTTGATCAAATAAATGAAGACTTGATGAGCAAAAGATATGCAATGTTTCAAAACATTAAAAATAGTGATGTGTCCAAACTTTTGACCAGTACTGTACTTCTGTATGATAACAGAAAACTGGCTAGCAGAAAGAGCATCACAGCTCGAGCTAGCTAGCACATACCTCATAAATTGTCTAGCTGCAAACACTTTTTGGTATTTACTAGTTAAACTTGAATCCCATAGATCATAGATTAAATGATTAAGTGTCATTTTTTCGAAATTGAGATTTATACATCATCTGAAAGCTAAATAAATAAGCTTTCAGTTGATGTATGGTTTGATTGGATCTGACAATATTTGGCCGAGATACAACTATTTGAAAATCTGGAATCTGAAAATCAAAATATTGAGAAAATCGCCTTTAAAGTTGTCCAAATTAATTCTTAACAATGCATATTACTAATCAAAAACGACGTTTTGATATATTTACAGTAGTAAATTTACAAAATATCTTCATGGAATATGATCTTTACTTAATATACTAATGATTTTTGGCATTAAAAAAATCTATAATTTTGACCCATACAGTGTATTTTTGGCTATTGCTACAAATATACTCCAGCGACTTAAGACTGGTTTTGTGGTCCAGGGTCACATATTTAAATGTAGTCTTTGGGCTCAAATGCAGCAAGTGTGGCTTCAGAGCAAATGGAGGGGAATCCCCCTCTTAGGTGACTAGAGGGGATTGTGTGTGGGGGAGGGTTATTTTTAGACTTTTGTTTTATTATCATCTCGCCTAAATGTTTGTTCAGTCAGTATATTGTTTTTACAGTGGTATAGCCTAATTTAGTGGCACGGTATATTACACAGAGCACAATTTTTTTTGTAATATTCATGTAATTTACGTGAATACTTACCAAGATGGACATTTTGATATTTTGTGTGCAGGATTTAAGAAATGATCTGTGCATGTTAAGGAGGAAAGCACAGTGCATGTAGGGTGTGTGTGGCCTCAATAGCCCTGCAGTAAGCGGTGTGCTGTGTGCATGTGACTGAGTAATGTGTAGGGTAGAAATTAAACTGAAATTGCATTAAATCTGGTTGTTTTAACCAAGATTATGCTGCAAGATTTTGTTCTCAACTACATTTAATTTCCCAGTTCCTGCAATTTTGCTAATTTCCGGTTTATTCCCATTAATTCCTGTTAATTCCCATTAATTCCCATGGAAAGTTTCCAGTCTTGAAAATTCCCAGAATTTTGCAACCCTAGTGAGTGCAAGAGAAATGAGGTGAGGGGAGGGCTAATTGGATTTACATGTGTACAGTGCTAAAATGAGTGCCTTGTGAAAGTTAGCTTGGGAAGTGTAAATTGATAAATGTCTGTCTGACAGAATCTGAGGCAAATTTGGTGTGTCATGTTTGATCTTGCCTTGGACCCCTCATGAGTCAAAACTGCTGCTGTCCTTGCTTTTATGTGTGGTTTAGACTTGAAAAATGAGCTTCTGACACCACACAGTTTTTCTTTTACATAACATTATAAGTGTTTTCTCTGCCTGACATTCAGGGAGATTGTCAATGAATTATATAATCACTGACAGTTCTAAAAGTGAACTGGGTGAATCATATCATATTTTTAGATGTTACAGAATCAGGCTACATTTTTTTTTTCAGTCAGACTTCTGTATATGCAGCATTTGTATGCGTTTAATATTTCTTTTTTATTAAAATGTCATAACGCTTTGATTCTGATGCAGGTTTCACAAACCGTAACACAAAACATGTTTCATTTTGATATAAATATCTCTGTTATTTGTTCATGAATTGGATTAAACTGGTCACACTGTGTGTGATTTGTGTCTTGGTTTGATTTTGATTTTCAGTACAACCTTAGGTAGTTATATTCAACCTATTTTACTGTAATACTGTGATTATACTGGATTAATGATGGCTTCTTTCTCTGTTTGTGTCAGATGGTGAGTGAGAAGGTTGGTGGTGCTGAGGGAACTAAACTGGACGAGGAGTTCAAGGACCTGGAGAGAGTAAGTGGATAGTATTTTCCCACACTGCAGCCAACAGTCTTTCTAAAAACATTGATTTAAACACATTAAGTGATTCAAAGACTTGATCTCTGTCTCACATCCATCAGTAAGATTTTCTACACCAGCTGTGTTTTTCTGGAAAGTTTCTTTTGCATACGAAGTGAAAGTGGCTTGGCTTTAGTGATCCAGGATTGTCTGTTTTTATAATTATCTGAAATGTTTATTCACTGCATGATTTTTTTTAAATTTAATAATCCTCTCCTCTATACCTGAGTGATATCATCTGTTTGTTCAACACTGAATATTAATGGCTTCACAGATTTGATATTGCCTCTTCATTCAGTTCTTCTGTAATTCGGTATTTTAGTAAATGGTTTCTTAGAATACTAGCACATAAAGATGAATTAAAGAGCAGTGCTCTGATAGATCTTACGTAGGGATAATAAATGCAGAAAATATAAGAAAGTGATCAATTATAGCCTGCTGGCCATTATAGCAAAATAAACCTCATCTGGAAGGTGATATTAATGTCATTACAAAGAAATTTTGTTCTTTTATTGTGTCTTGGTTAGTGTGTCTGTTCTGGTTGTGTGTGTGTTCTCAGTGTGGTGACTTCCCCTCTGTGTTTCTATAGAAAGTAGATGTGACAAATAAAGCTGTAATAGAAGTTATCTCTAAAACATCAGAGTACCTGCAGCCCAATCCAGGTAAGATCAAAAATGCTCCTGGAGCTTTTATGTAATCTTTGTGTCTATTTAAGGTTTTTATAAATTATAGTCCTTAAGCCCAGAGTTTACTTTGTTTTTTACGGGTATGCATATATTGTGTGACACAAATGTTTATCATCAGCATAGTGCTACATCCGCCATTTTTTCATGTGGCCATGTGGCCTATGGCGTCAGTTGAGTCACTTCACTTTTATTACAAATCCACTTTTTATTTACAAATCCTCTCCCGTGGCCTCATGGGATGATAAAAGTGCCCATCAGATTTGCAATACACAATCTCGTCAGTAGTCTTAAATTAAGTCAGCCAGGAGCTTTTTGCCCACTGTTTTATGAATGCTATGAATTCGGACATTATTATTATTCAGTTCATGTATTGTTTTTCAGCTACCATATAGTATGAAAGTAGGCATATTCCAAAGCGAGTTTAAACAAGTTTATTTTCAACTAGTTTAAACAAGTGCAGAGACATTTTATCAATGTTAACATCTGGTGAGATATAGCGCAGGCACTGAACAAGGATGAAACCTTTTAGCATGCATGTGTTGAGCGCCTGTTTTCGGTCACACTATCAAATGCTTTGAAAGGCTGTGTGTTCAGCTGTATACATGAGCTAAGTTTCTGCATCAAAATAGATGTATACTTTTTTTTCTGGCAGAACAGATGCATGCAATAAACATTATTGATTATTACTGTAAAAGATATTTTTCCTTCCGTTCCTTTCACACAGCATCACGTGCAAAGCTCTCTATGTTGAACACCATGTCTAAGATTAGAGGGCAGGTGAAGAGTCCAGGTTATCCACAGGCGGAGGGGCTGCTGGGAGAATGCATGGCAAAGTTTGGCAAAGAACTCGGAGAGGACACAAACTTTGGTGAGTTTACAAAATGAGTACAGCTTTTGAAACCTTTTTCAAGAGATTTTGTTTGCAATTCTCTTCCTAACCAAATGTACAAAACAACCACATGTGTCTGTAGGTGGTGCTCTAGTTGATGTTGGTGAAAGTATGAAGAGGCTAGCAGAGGTGAAGGATTCATTGGACATTGATGTCAAACAGAATTTCATCGACCCTTTACAAGGCCTGGCTGACAAGGACCTGAGAGAAATACAGGTTTGCTTACATTCTCTGTCTCACACACATATAATTTAAAGATACCTGTATAATTTTTATATGATGAAAGCCGTTAGGGATACAACAGCTTGTCATTGGGACAGTACCTTTAGAGCAAGGTTCATAGTAGTACCTTAAGGGTACATATTACTCCTATAAGGTACTAATATGCACCTTTCAGTGGTAGATTAGGTAGATGTCCCTTCATGCAAACTGCCCCAGTGACAAGCTGTTATACCCTGAAGATGCAATTTATGCACATTTTTTCCTGAAGGTGCAGATAAAATGTGCTAAACCATTTACAAGAATTAAATTGTTTTGATTTAATGATGAGCTGAAGAATAATATCCTCTATACCATAAAGTACTCCTTTTCCTTCTCAAGGAACAGATTTTACATTTAGAGTTCATTTCTTTACTATGTTTCATGTGGTCAATTCCACACCGGTAGTATTGAAATGGAGAGTTTCCCTCTTTCTCAGCACCATTTGAAAAAACTCGAAGGACGCAGGCTGGATTTTGACTATAAGAAGAAACGTCAGGGGAAAATTCCAGATGAAGAGGTCAGGCAGGCTCTGGAGAAGTTCCATGAATCTAAGGAAGTGGCTGAGATCAGCATGTACAACCTTCTGGAAACTGATGTAAGGATTTACCATATGACAGCTTGATGCTTCATTTGGTGTTTTTTTTTTTGGTGTGTTTTCTGGGGTTTGTGCTAATCCTATTAGCAGCACTGAATAATTCAGTGCTTGTCTGGAACACCTTGCCTTACTGATTTTGCACCAACTGTCTCTATCTTAAGAACTTTTGGCAAAGGCTATCACTTTAGAATTAGCAGTATTGAAGATGAAACTTTTTCTGTTCTTTTTTGACTCCAGCCTACCCGTGGGGTCAAGACAGGTAATCCAATAAAGCTGTAGTGCTAGGATAAAAATCCTCTTGCTTCGGGGCTGTAGCTTTTATCTGATGTTTTAGGGAGATGTCAGAGCGCCATCTATTGGTTGATAATGACCGTAACTTGATGAGGGAATAAACATCGGCTGGTAGAGTCTATGGAAAAAGACTATTTTAAAGTCATCAAGTGCTAGATGTAAAGTAATACACTGAAGACAGTATGGTACAGTCAGTTTTAAACCATAGTAAGCCTTTAGTGTGAACAGCTAGCAGAGCTCCAAGTCTAAATTTAGCAGTCTGGTAAGACTCGTGAGAACTCAAGGCCTCAGAAATTACTCATTAACTAGGCTATTTGCTTAGGAATGTTGTTGTGATTTCCCAGTGTTACCATAAGTGTAGATGTGCGTGAGTGCATCTTTATATATTTAATGTTTGTGTGTTCTTGTGTAGATCGAGCAGGTGAGCCAGCTGTCGTCACTGGTCGAGTCGCAACTGCAGTACCACAGACAGGCTGTTCAGATCCTGGATGAGCTTTCTGACAAACTCAGAGACAGGTGTGTATGTGGGCACATGTGCAATTTGCAAAGCATGTGTGTTTGTTCTTTGATCTGTCGAAAGAAGCAATATATGACTCTCATTTAACCAACCAGGATGAAAGATGCTCAGTTACGTCCTCGTAAAGAGTATGTGCCCAAGCCCAAGCCTGTAATTGATTTTGGAGACCCCAATGAACAGTCAAACGGTGGCTTCACCCCGGCATCTGCTCCACCCATGCGCAATGCAGGTAAGACCAGATATTTTACCTGCTTAACACGGTCATAAAATGCCCATTTTACCAATTTAGCTGTTCCTGGATGAGGATAGATGATCTTCATTACATTTGAAGAAATGCCTTGGACTTGAGACTAGTGAGAGAAAGACACATTGTGCTTTGTGCGGTTGCGGCCTGGTGGCAGGGTGTGATGAGACTGCCTGTGCGAGTGGCGGGATAGGCAAGACAAATGGACAGCTGTCAGCTGCTCTCTTCGTCAGCCAGTGACCCTGTTCTGTGTTCTCTTCCCATTACGTCATCAGAGCCATATCGTCAGATTGGCAGAATATCCACGTGGAAACCCAGATTGCGTGAGTCAGAGTGTGTGGCTCTGTATGTGTTTGCATGGGAAAGTTTGTGTGTTTATGTGTGTTGGGGGTGGAGGATAAGTTTGGAAAGGTTGAAGTTTGCAAGTATAAAGGAAGTAGGAATGTGCAAAACGGCACATTTTTTTGGTATATAATCATTATATTTGACCAGATATTGGATATTTAATTGTGCATTTTCATGTCGGATATTTGTAGACTTAGATTTCCTTCATTTAATGCTCATTTAAAGATAATTTAATAACACTGTTGAATGTAATCATCAAAATTAATATCCATTTTACATAACTGTACATTAAAATGTTGAATATGAGTAACTTAAATTTCTTATTTAATATCTAGATATTTATTTTTTTATTTTTTTGTAGATAGGATATTTAATAGGCCATTTATCATTTATCAGGCATAAAATAATTATGGGCTTATCATGTCAACTTGAATTTTAATGTCGTTGCATGCCTGGCATTTTTATATGGAGGAGAACCAAATAAGAGTGTGGAGGGAAGTTGCGCAACAGCACAACAGCTACAAAAATATGCACATCATGGCAGCCAAAACAAAGGGGCAAGCAAATCTACCATAATTGTTGATTGAATTTGTTTTCTGTTAACTCCACTATCGGTGGTGATGATAATGTTGATGTAATGCCTCTTGGTAATGATAGTTTATTGCACTGATGTACAGCAAACTACAGGTAACGTAGTGTCTTGTTGCAGGGTATGTGTGCTGGATGCGTGTGTGTGTGTGTGTAAATGTGTGTGTGTGTGTGTGTGTGTAAATGTGTGCAAATGTGTGCATGTGTGTTGGCCTCAAGCACAGAGTGCTGCTCAACCTAACAGAGTGATCCCCTGCTACAGACTGAAACTGGAGGTCTTCTGTCACATGACTACAGACCTAGGCTTTGGCACCCGACCCCTCACTAACACCGAGCACCTCGTCCTAACCCAGACGGTTGTAGTGAGATTAAAACTGTGTTAAACACTAACACATATTGCACTCCATGACTGGTTTGACAGACTGGTCCAGGAAAGATTAACATTTTGATTTACAGCTATGAAACGGTGTTATTTTTACTGTCATTTATATACTATTTTAATTTTTTTTTTATTGGCTTTTATTTTTGTGTTTTCATTTTAATTTTAGTTTAGTTTTTATTGTGTGCTTTTGTCTATTATGTTTTCTATAATTGTTTATCTAGAATTTCTATATGGCTTTATTTTAATTTGTTTTAGTTTTAGGAATTTTAGTATTTCAACTTAAACATAGCTATTTCAGTCAGTTGCCATGTCGATGGTTCTCATTTTCATTTACGTTTTCATCTGATATTTATATTTTATTTAAAATTTATTTCAATTATTGAAAACTATTTTAATTGTTTTAGTTAACAATAACAATACTGCTATTACACATTAAAGTGTTTAGAAAGCATTCTGTTGGTTCTTTAGTGCATTTCATTTTAAAAATCATTTGTTTTTCAAATATGAGTTTTTTTTTTGTGTCAGATTTTTATTTTTTACAATTAATTTTGGGTATGTATACACAACCTGCATATGACATTTTAAAGTAAATATTTTCTTTAGGACTCTAATTCTTGTCTTATTTGTTTCCCAAGAATGTCAGATATTTGACCTACGAGGATGTAATAGTTAAATTATTGTTATAAGGGCCAACAATATATTTCCTTTTTAGCTTTTACTTCCTCCACTGTATACTAACATCCCTTATTCCCAAAATCCCTCCTTAATATCCCATTCTCATTAAATCTCTTCATCTCTCCTTATAGCAGCGGACCAGCCATGCTGTAAAGCTCTCTATGACTTCGATCCAGAGAACGAGGGTGAATTGGGCTTCCACGAGGGTGACATCATCACTCTGAACAATCAGATCGATGAAAACTGGTATGAAGGCATGCTGCGCGGCCAATCTGGATTCTTCCCTCTCAACTACGTGGAGGTGATCGTTCCTTTGCCACACTAAGAGGTCTTCGTTGAGGAAAAGAGGGGGAGAGAGAGAAAGAGCAATAAAAAAAGTGAAAGGGAGAAAGCTGGAGGGAAGTGAGGTAGGGAGAAAGGAGCCAGTTGAAGTCATCTTGGTCTTCATCCTCACCACATTGTTGCCGTTGATCCAAATGTACCTGTACTCTGGCACTTTTACACGTTGATTTATTTTTTGAAGGAGGGAACTTTGGGAAATGATGACCTTTCACATTCCAGGACTGACTGACTGACCGGTTGACTGACGTATGGACGGGATAACCTGGTCCTTAAGCTAACATTTCAGACACACTAACTCGCTTCATTGTCCAAGTCTTTTAATATTGTCTCATACTGTTTGTGCTGCATTAACTGAAAAGAAATGACAACAGACTATGATATCCCTGTGGTGAAATTATCATGTTTTTATAGAGTAGACAGGCTGTTCTTAATTGTTGGATTGTGAGAATTTTGACTCAACTGGTCCCCTTACTGCCCCTGCTGGTCAGGCTGCGACATTGACCTTCCTCAGATTAAGGAGAAACCGCCTTGTATCTGTGACGAACACGTAAGCACTGTGGGGCTATGCGTGCAATGTCCCAATGTGCAGCAATCCTGAGCCACAGACCTGTAGAAAGGAAATAGTCCTTTTGTACGCTCCATAATTTTAACATTTGTCATCTAATATTTTTTCATGTATATTTTTTACAAGATAATAGAAATTAGATGCTGAATTGCACCTTGGATTATGTCGTAAATGTGAGCTAAAACACCTAAGGGATGTGTTTAGTCAGGTAGAGAGGGTTTTACAGCACTACAACCATTTTGAAACACTTTGTGCCCCCCCCCCCCTTACAACTTCTAACTCACTAAGGGCGGCAGACAAACAATTTACACAGTTTTCTGAAAGAAACACAGCCAAATAGTTCCTCTTCCGGCAGCCTGAATAATAGTCTTCCTCTCTCTTTCTCCTCTTTTGATGTCAGTTTACGGTAGTCTCTACATCTGATGCTGCTGGCAGTGTCCCGTTATTTCAGGTGTGTATATGTGGGCGTGTTTAGGGTGGATGTTGGCTCATGAGCCCCATATTAAAATCTAATTAACACAGAATGTTTTGATATTAAAAAAAAAAAAATCTTCCCATCTTCAGAAGTGAAGGGATGGTGCTACATCTCTTGCTCTCTCCCATCACTTGCAATGTATTTTTAGAGCTTTAAAAGTGTTTGAAGATCTAGTTTCTTCATTACTCAGTTTTCCCTAGTTTTTAGGATGTTTTTTAAAATACTGTTTTGTCACACTCCATAAAAGCATGGACCTGCACACCCTCCACCCTGACTCCCAAGTCCTGTCTGCATAGAGCACATCTGTGTCTTTTTCCTCTCAGCATCTGTTTACATGTTTTGTCCACGGTTTGTTTTGCTCACCGTTACAGACCGACGTAGATGTGCTGAAGCAGACAGGCTACGATCACCGTTTCAATGTGAAAAAAAAAAAAAAAAAAAGAGTTTTAGTGCCTTTTCGATGGCAAGAATGGATCTAGAACACCAAACAAAATATTAATTATGATTTTCGAGCTGATATGTAGTTTCTGTCTGTCCTTTTTCTTTATTTACGAAGGGCTTGTTGGTTTCAGTATTTGGCATGAGCTGTGACCAGATGTACAAGCATGTGTACAGATGTGCATTTGCAACACTACAAGTTTAAGAAAACAACAAATGGGTTATTTCTGTCTAATCGAATGAGGGTACCAGAATGATTTTCATGACAATAAATCATTCTGGTACTGCTCTTTTTAGTATTATATTATTTTTTTTATATGCATACAAAACCATTCAACCTTTTTTATTAATGATTTTTGCATGTTAGCTTAATAGCAGGCTGATGTATGTTGTAGTTTTAAAGTCTCCTCTTGTATGTTTCAGATTTAACTGCATTATATTGTTATTCTTAAATATCCCAAACCCTAAATATTTGTATCTTATTGTGTCCACTTGTCTTTAAGTAAATAAATTCAAGAAAGTACTCCATTTGTTTTGCTTGTGTGAGTATGAACTGTTTCTTTAATTGTATGGTAAGAAAAACATTGCTACGAGGTTAGAAGCCAGAAGCAGACGGAATCGGCATATTTAATTTGTTCCAGTGTATATTTTAAGGTATTCAGCAGGTAAAAGGCATTGTTCCCATATTGTGTAGTCAACATGGCACAAATCTAACCACACAAACAGATAAATACTAGCCGAGAGAGAGAGAGAACTCAATTACCCATCTTCTTCTCTTTCCTAACTACCCACCAAACATTTCTACCACAGAGGAAGACAAGTTTCACAGCACAGATATGGCAGAATCTTATAAACCACAGCCAGTGATACAGACCTAACAGTCCTAAAGGCAACAGTTTGGACGGAAGCATATATGATATATCCTCCATGAAGGCATTTCATATACAGTATAACAGTGCACACACAGTAATGCACAGGGCGGGAGGTCCCAAGTCAACAGTTCTACAGCGTAACACAAATGCACAGACGTAAACTGCTCCAGTCACTGAGTGTTGCGCAGCTGGTTGTACACGTGCTCCAGGATCTGTGCGTACGCCTGGTCTTTGGGTGCGTGGCCACTCAGAGAAGCCTGAGGAAGACAGAAAATGAGCATTTCTTTAAATACTGCTAGTCAGAAATATAGTCATGCTTTGCTGTAAGATGATCGTTAAAGTTACTAACTGTATAATTGGTAGAGACAACTTTAAGACATTTGCAGGTTTTCTGAAAAGTGTACACTTTCAAGTATGGAAGCCCATTTCCACCACAAAATAATTAATAAGTATATAATAATAATAATTATAAGTAATTTTGACTTTCTTTTTCTTACAATTCTGAGTTTATATTTCACAATTCAGACTTTTTTCTTGCGATTCTGTTTTTTTTTTTTTTTTTTTTGTCTGCCATGTAATTAAAAAAAGGTAAATGTGACTAGTTCAAAAAACTTATTTTTTGCAATTGCGGGTTTATGCAGTATCTCACAAAAGTGAGTACACCCCTCACATTTAAGCAAAGATTTTAGTATATCTTCTCAAGGGACAATACTACACAAATGAAACTTGGATATATTTTAGAGTAGTCAATGTGCAGCTTGTATAGAAGTACAAATTTACTGTCCTCTAAATATAACTCAACACACAGCCATTATTGTCCAAATAACTGGCAACAAAAATGAGTACACCCTAAGTGAACATGTCAAAACTGTGTCCAAAGTGTCAATATTTAGTAGGGGCACCATTGTTATCTAGCACTGCCTTAATCCTCCTGGGCTTGGAGTTCACCAGAGCTGCACAGGTTGTTGCTGGCATCCTCTTCCACTCCTCCATAATGACATCACGGAGCTGTTAGATGTTAGACACATGGTGCTTCTCCACCTTCCGCTTGAGGATGCCCCACAGGTGTTCAGGTCTGGAGACATACTTGGCCACTCCATCACCTTCACCTTCATCAGCAAGGCAGTTGTCATCTTGGCGGTGTGTTTGAGGTCGTTATTATGTTGGAAAACTGCTGTTCGGCCCAGTTTCTGAAGGGAGGGCATCATCTTCTGCTTCAGAATGTCACAGTACATGTTGGAATCCATGTTTCCCTCAATGAACCGTAGCTCCCCAGTACCAGCAGCACTGATGCAGCCCCAGACCATGATGCTACCACCACCATGCTTGACTGTAGGCAAGATACAATTTTCTTCGTACTCCTCACCAGGGCGCCACCACACATGCTGGACACCATCTGAGCCAAACAAGTTTACCTTAGACTCATCAGACCACAGGACATGGTTCCAGTAATTCATGCTCTTGGCCAAGTTGTCTTCAGCAAACTGTTTGCAGGCTTTTTTGTGAGCCAGCTTCAGAAGAGGCTTCCTTCTGGGACGACGGCCATGCAAACCGACTTGTTGCAGTGTGCAGCGTATGGTCTGAGCACTGACGAGCTGACCTTCCACTTCTGCAACCTCTAAAGCAATGCTGGCAGCACTCATACGTCTGTTTTTTGAAGCCAGCTTCTGCACCTGACGCACAGCACAAGGACTCAACTTCTTTGATCGACGCTTGCAAGGCCTGTTCCGAGTTAAACCCGTCTTGGAAAACCTCTGTATGCCACTGGCCACTGTAATATAACTCAGTTCCAGGGTGTTACCGAACTTCTTATAGCCTCGGCCATCTTTGTGGAGAGCAACAATTCTAATTCTTAAATCCTCAGAGAGTTCTTTGCCATGAGGTGCCATGTTGAACTTCCAGTGGTCAGTATGAGAGAATTGTACTCAAAGCACCAAATTTTAACTGCTCTAAAACAAGATACACAAATTTGTATGGTATGTATGACTTTTTTCAGAACTGCAAGAAAAAAGTCTGAATTGTGAGAGAAAATCGCACCTTTTATTTATTTTTTATTTATTAATCTTTATTTTTACTTTTTTTTTTTTATTATTTATCCTGTAGCTGCAAGAAGCTTCCATAATTAAGTCTGTGCATATGCACGTGAAAGGTTTGATTTCAGTCAGACTAAGGCAATAAAATGCCAAGTAAAAGTTTCAGTTCTTCTGAAATGACGTCAGTTCGATTTTTGAAGTTGATGCTATCAAAACAACATATCCCAAGCTATCTGACATAGCAATACTGGCTCTAAAGCGAGTTTGGACTGTCCCCTTTGTTGACACTAGTGGCATTGGAATTACACACTTTACTTTAAAGAACATGTTAATTGTAAATCATGAAAATTGATATTGTGTTTTGTTTTTTTGTGTATGCATGAAGGAGAGAAAGTATGGCAGACCTTGATTTTGTCAAGTATTGAGGTATTAGGACTCCACATCTGACTGAACTGCACAAGGTCAGGGGCAGACCGATAAAATTCCACCAACAGCATCTATACACAGAGATAAAAAAATAAGTCTAAGCTTCTCACAAGACTTTACACATCATACTAATTAATTCTACAGGATGTAATTTAGACGTTGGTTTAATCTAATCTAGACTGAGGTGTTATTTATAGCTGCAGGAAATTGAAGAGACAACCAGTGATTTGCTTCAAAAGCTACTATAGAACTATAGAAGAGATTAAAATCGCTGTTTTCCCAAGATGGGCATCGTTGCATAAATTTAGCATGTTGCTATCGTACCATCTCGTTGAGTACGTCTGTAGTGAGGAAGTTGTCTTGCACGTATGTGACCTCTACCGCCACTGGGATGCCATAATCATTGGGTCGTTGCTAAGCAGAAGAAGAAAATAAGAGCAAGCTTAATATTCTGGCATCAACAGCAAAAAAATTTCAGTAAATGTTTAAAAACAGTTACCTCGGGAGGAGGAACTACCCAGAATGGTGTAATGGTGGAGGCCACACCTTGGTTGCCATGGTAATAGGGTCCTATAATTGGCGGACAAAGAAAAGAATAATACAGATCATTTAATAAAATACAGGCTGTGTTGCATAATAATCGTCTGTAAAATCCATCACGCACCACAGATAATCCCCAGACAGGGCTGGAAGCCATTACTGCTGCCTTGTAGGCGGAGCTGGTGATCCATCTGTGAATCTATGTCCTGCAGAGACGGAAGGGCGGGGCCTCGTGGGTGACTGTGATACCATCCCACCAATGACAGCCCCCGCATGAAGAGATTTTGGCAAATCTGCAAAACAGTTAATAAGGTAAACTGCTCAGACTATGTGACTTCACTAACAAAATGTTTTTTGCAGACTGACCTCTTCTTCGACAGCTGGGGCGGCGTCTTTATCTGCCAGCCGTGTACGGCAAGGGAACGCCCTCAAGACAGTAAGCACTGAGAAACATGAAATATACATTTTGAGTGTTTCTAACCTCCAAAGTTTGTACAGCAGTTACAAAAATGATCACACTTACACTGGGTGTTCGTGTCCCATCGGCCCCCTAAATACCCCACCACCTCACTTGTGGTCAGGTGACAGTGAAAATCCTATGAATAGAGGTGAGTAAAAAGGTTTATACTGGCTTCAACTGTTGACACACTATCATCAGTATTGACCGTACTCTTTATTGTAAAATCATAAATCCATGAGCACTTCATACCATTAGCAGCAGAACATTGCTGGACACTGCTACATTAAAAGGCTGGAAGCGGTTGATCGCAGAAAAGGCAGACAGTTCTACGAGAGTGTGAGGATCCCTGTCAAGACAAACAGGAATACTCAGATACACTTTGTTTTGGAAGAAAGTGTATTTATTTGATTAAAAAAAAAAAAAATTTAAAATGACTTTTCTGTTTCATGCACAGCTGAATTTTGCTGCCGTTACACCAGTCTTCAGTGTCACATGATCCTCCAGAAATAATTCTAATATGCTGATTTGGTGCTCAAAAACCATTTCGTATTGTTATCAATGTTAAAAACAGTGGTTACTGTTTCCATCAGTGTTTTTCTGCCTCGAAACTCAAAACCGAACAATTAAGCTTAAATGCCTCAGGCAGGTAAAAGAAGGTGCAACAAATGTCATATAAAACTCTACAACTGTTGTATAAAAAATAAACATTATATTTGTAATGTAATAATTACCTTGAAGCATCTCTAGTGCCAAGAGTGCAATACCTGACTGGAATTCTTTCTCTCTCTCTCCTCTGCATCAGGCTAATGTCTGGAGAGAGAAAAACAGGAAATAACATATATAAACAGGCCAAGTCATGCCTTCTCAGATGTCCTGTTTTGATATGAGGAGTCTAGGTGATTGTGAAGAATGGAGATGTTTCCATGTAATGTTTGATTATGTAGATGATGACATCATACCGTGCAGCTCAGGTTTGGACTTTTTATTCTTGTCCTCTACTAGCATGGTCGTTTTCCCTTCCTCTTCGTCATCATCTCCCATCTCATCATCTTCTCCTTCACTTATCAGACTCTGAGGTAAACAAATCAAATCATACACAAACTGCTGGCTGCACTGTGATTGTTTATATTTATTGTAACTCATCAATAACCTTTTAAATTCTTGGTTACTATTATTTACATTTTGCAACATCTTTCTTTTCTTTTGACTAAAAGTCTTTGCACACCTCGTCCGATATTTTAGCACGTTAAAAAATATGACTTCACGTTGTGTCAATCACGGTTACACACTGCCTCCGAAACTTTCGTCCATCATAAAAAAAAAAATTTGGATCAGGTTCGATTTTCTGCGTTTTCGCATCCATAGCAAGCATTTTAGGATAGGAAAGGTTCACGAATACAAAAAAAAAAAAGGAAATTTCAGTCTCAGTGTGCAAGGACCTTAAGTCATTTTTCCTCCATTGCTCACCATGTCAGCACTGGGCTGGTATTTGTGTAGCCAGGTGGTTTTGTACTGGACCAGTTTCTGTCCCCGGTAGCGCACCGAGGCCCAGCCACAGCCAGACTTCTTGGCCGGGTTCACCAGACGCTTGCAGTGTGTTGCCCAAGCGCTTGGAGAGTTAAAGATCTGCCCAGTCTCCACCCAACGAATCTTCCCATCATTCAAAAGATCTCCAACAAACTTTTTACCCTGTGGAGAGACAGACAGAGTCCTTAAACCTGAGCAGAGAAGTATTAAAGGCATAGTTCACCCAAAAATAAAAATTCTGTCATTATTTATTATTTACCCTAATGACAGTCATGCTCACCATTCAGAAAAAAAAGAAAGGAGCTAGTTAGGACATTCTGTTAGATCAGGGGTTTTGTTTTAAATATTTTACTTTCAGATGTCATGGGCCCCCAAATATGATTATCTCTGTGAGGGGGACGCCCATCCTAAAACTGAAAAGAAAGCTATATATTTTTATGCATAAAGACAATTTATATTGTGAAAAATCAATATTATATGTAAAATATTATTTGGAAAATATTTTCATTGCATTCCATTATTGGTTATTTTTCTACACACTACAGTACGGTACTATTTATGTAAATATGTTTTATGGAAATCTTTATTTTAGAACATTTTTGCTTTTATTTTAATCTTCTTTTTATATTTTTACACAATTTTTCCATAACGTTTATACAGAGCCCCCAGCACTCTCTTGCCCCATTTTTAACTAGCTTAGGGTGAACAGATTTTCTTTAATTGGTGAACTATTTCTTTAACAATAGAATATACAAGTGGTAATAGCCCTAATGGTGTCATTTCTGGACAGTACCAGGTAGTGTATGGACAGAACTCCGTCTCCAGGCTCCACAAGCCCGTCCTTTAAGAGGACTCTCAGTGTGATGCCTCTCCTGGTCAGGAGGGAACCCCTCCCAGAGGAAGCTCTAAGGTCTGCATCTTCGGCCCCACTCAACTCCTCATCCTCTTCATCCGCTCCTTCCTCGACCACCTGAGGAGATGAGGGTGGCTCAGAGCCTGAAGACAATGAACAGACAGAAATACTGAATTAATTCAGGCAAGAATACATCATGCATATTTATTAAGCAATTTTAATATTAATGAGGTGAAGTCATATTAAACCCTTGCAAAGAGAATAGACATCATCTACTCTTTTACTCAAGAAATTAAAAGAAAAATCACATTGGTTGAATGGAAAATTGAATTTAGTAACATTTGACAGTTTTAGGTCCTTAGATCAAGTTTTCAAATGCAATCTCACAAACTTGTACATTGTAAAATTATAATGTCCTTTAAACAAAGTCTTTACTCGGGACTCTAGACTCGTGTGTGGGAAAAATATGTATTTTATTGTGGGACAAAAATGGTAAACACAGCGAAGCGCACATCAGGGAATCAGCGAGCGTCCGCTGCCATCTCCATCTGACAAGCTTTTTTCGGAAATTGAAACAAAACGGTTCTGATAATATGTCGAGAAATGATTCGTCCTTCGCGTGTTTTGTTCTCGCTGCTCTCCGCAACCCCGCGGCCTAGTAATTATTAATTTCACCCGCTTATTAAAAAATTACTAATTTTTTTTTATTCTCACCCATTTCGCGATAATCGTCGGAAACGCTTTGCCCTGAGACTGCTCCACAGACTGGTGTGATGTCTTTCTTTCCGCCACTTCAGTTCAGCGGTGTTAATGTAACACTTCTGAGGACACTCGCCACCAGGCTGTTATTCAAAAACATAAAATGAAGGCGTGTGTGTGTCTGCAGTGTAGTTTCCTTGTGTAGTGTTTCTTTAATGTCAATTCCCCTCCCCTTTCTCCCTCCTACCCGTCCTTGTCATTTACTCCCCTTTATAAATTAGCAGTGTTTGTGGTGGTAGTCTCTCTCCAGCGCGGGGGGATGGATGTGTTTTGCATTGCTGTTACAGCGGAAGCATTACTCGCGGAAATGTTACACGCAAATTGGCTGCCATTGTTTGCCATTTTTCTGTTTATATCAGTTAAGATACAGTTTCTAATGGCCCTGGACCACGGTCAAATGAGCAGTCGACTGTCTGGGACCCAGTTTGGGGACATGCGTACATAATATAGGATTTACGGTAATGAATGGAACGCAGTGTCTGATTCTGACCACTAGATGTCGTCAAAGAACGATGTATTATTCCAGCGCATATAGAAAAACTGAACCGTCAACAAATGTGACCAATTTTTTTAAATTGAGATTTATACATCACATAAACTAGCTTTCCATTGATGTATGGTTTGTTAGGATAGGACAATATTTGGCTGAGATACAAATTTGAATAGCCTATCTGGAATCTGATTGCAAAAAAAAATTCTAAGTATTAAGAAAATCGCCTTTAAAGTTGTTCAAATGAAGTTCTTAGCAATGCATATTACTAATCAAAAAATACGTTTTTGATATATTTACGGTTGGAAATTTACAAAATATCTTCATGGAACATGATCTTTACTTAATATCCTAATGATTTTTTGGCATAAAAGAAAAATCTATAATTTTGATCCATACAATGTTTTGTTGCAGATATATAGATATACCCGTGCTACTTATGATTGGTTTTGTGGTCCAGGGTCACATATTTAAAAATTATCAACACAAAAATCACCATGTCATCAGCCCAAACCTGAAATGTTTAAGGTTAAATAAAAACATCTGTTTAAAATATGCTATCTTAAATCAAACTTCAAAATATACTATATTTATTTCAAACAATATCATAACCCCTTAATGACATGAATCAGGTTTTCCAGAACAACCTCTTTTGTCATTTTTGTAGTTTCTTTAAGGAAACACTTTTAGCATAGTGTTTCAGATGTCATCATTGTTGCGTTAAATAATGTAATTAATGGACAAGACAGTCTAAAGAAAGTGAAAAGCCAGCCGTAACTGATTATATGGGTTTGTGTGTGTGTGTGTGTGAGAGAGAGAGATAAAATATAGCCTATGTTACTATTTTACACACACACACAAAAGACTATTATATAAAATTGTATGTGTGGGTATGTTTTGTGGAATTATTTTATAAATAAAGAATAATACCATTATACATTTGTGTGTGTGTGTGCGTGTGTGTGTGTGTGTGTGTGTGTGTGCGTGTGTGTGTGTGTGTGTGTGTGCGTGTGTGCGTGTGTGCGTGTGTGCGTGTGTGTGTGTGTGTGCGTGTGTTTTTGTGACAAATGAAGACATAAATTTGTATAATGACAAGGGTATGACATAGGTATTACAAGGAGAATGTGAAAGAGAAAATCTGAAATAGCACAAAGTTTCCTGTAAGGGGCAGGGTTAGGTGTAGGGTTGGTGTAGGGCAATAGCACATACAGTTTGTACAGTATAAAAACCATTATGCCTATGGGATGTCCCCACTTTTCACAAAAACAAATGTGTGTGTGTGTATGTATGTATGTGTATGTGTGTATACATATATATATATACATTTTATATATATATACACACACACACACATACATACATACATATACATATATATACATTTCATTTACATATAATTTTGTTGTAAATCTAGTAAAGATGTGCATTAATAAGTACAAAAATTTATATTTGCCTACAACACTGATTTAAAGCATTTAAACACAACATTTTCAGATACAGGGAGAGTGATATAAGTATGTAGGCTAGGCTATGAGAAATCTTTGGATAACCCCAAATTGCTTGTTAGGACTCTTCTGCTTAGTTACTAAACCCCTTGAGTTTCTGTAACAGTTACAATCAAAAGAACTTAAATTTGTTTTTATCAAAGCGTCCATTTATCGGAAGCGTTTTGGAAATTGGCGTTACTTTAAACCGGGTATTTCCCCATTCGCTTATGTCTACATGCCTAAAGGGGTGGTTATTTGTGTGTCAGCTTTACAATTCCTCTGAATAGGCGGGACTTTCGTGCCTTCCGGCAACCCTCGAGCGCACCTGACTCACCTGTGTACAGGTAAGGGGTGGGAGAGTAGGATGACAGCACGTAGACCTCTTCAAATAAGCATTGACTTCGGTCGTGTTACCTGGCTCACAAGCTTTCTCTTCGTCACTAACTTTTTATAAAGCTTTAGCACGTGAACTCTATTATGTAGGCTATTTGAACGTTTAATAACGCATTAAACGTGCAGGTGGACATTGAAGCGTCTTTTTTCAAACACTTTTATAAGAAGTTTGCCGTTGACGGGAGTAACTTATGGCAGCAACAAATCGCTTTAGACGAGTGAGATCTCAGCTGCCATCATGCTATTACGAAGGCTATCTGGAAAAGAAATCAATCAAAGATAAGGTGAGTCAGTGTGTTTGTGTAGCTTACACGCACGGTGACATTTGTGTTCATTACTGAGGGAAACAATAGCTTAAACCATCGTAAAGAGGTGTTCCATCTGCATTATCTTAAAGGTGTACCCCAAAAACAAAGATGTTGTCTGCAGGGTTATTTTCTTCTACACCTGTTCCTGTATCTTCATCATGTGCATAAATGGTTTGGGTTATTATACAAGTGCAAAACGTAAAAAGCCTTTTCCTTACGATAGGATACATGATCGGAGGCTTAAGTTTTATCAATTTGTGTAACCCATTTTGTCAAAATGTATTCATTCGTGTTATTTATTTTTTTAAACAGTTAATTAGATGTTACCACTTAATTTAAGATAAAAAGTCACTGGTTTGCATAAAAAGAATTTACTGTGCTTCAGTTAGAGTTTAACAGTGTGAACCATCTTATCATAACCATGGGTTGTAATCTTTTACTGTCACGCATTACTTGTGTTACTGTACATTTTTAATCAGCATTTATCACTGTATTTCTGTAGGATCCCTCTCTAAATGGCACAAACAACAGTCATTTGAATTATCTCATGGTTAATCTTCAACATATCATATTTGGTGTCTTTAACTTCTTAAATATTGAAAATTATTTAAACGTATGTATTAAACCTACTTATATGTTAACTATATCTATAGTTTTCTGTTGTACTTGGAAATATGCATCCTAATAATGACGCTTTTTTTTTTACCCATAAGGCTAACCTTTGTACGAAATGTGCATTTTGAGCAGTAACACAGCATGTTCAGTGAAATGCTTTACATTTCAATATAAGTAAATAGTAAATACACCAAATATAAAGATATGACCAGGCACTATGTTCTATGAAATGCTTTACGTTTCAATGTAAATAAATAGTAAAGACAATAAAGATGTGACAAGTAAACCTGAAGAAAACAGGAGAAGTTTCCTGTGGCCATCAAAGCAGTATTACGCAAGTGTCTGTCACAACATGGAAACTCTTTTCCTACAAATGTGAAAATGTCGTCAAAAAAACTGGTCTGGTGGCATATTTGCGTGCAGATCCAACACTACAGATAAATGATTTGCATTTATTGAAGATGTTTTTAGTAAAAAATATTCTTTTGTTTTACATATCAGGTCTTAGCTTACATCCAGCTGGTAGAGGTCATCACCACTAAACCATTTGTGAACATTTTCTCATTTATTTGTTCATAATTTATTGCTGGTCAGCACAGGGTAAATATTTTGCATTGTGACTTGCGCTTTAATTTGACGATACACATTTCTAATAGTTTAGGATCATAACTAACATAAGATAATTTAATTTCATGTCAACTGGTTAAAATTACTATAAAATAACCAAGCCTCTGGGTCGTGTCTTCTTTTTGAAGTGTTTATTATGAATTCAGGCTTTTCATTCTTAAAAAAACATATGCCGTTTATGAAAACACTATATAAACCTGGAAATAGAAATGTGGTGAGGTAAAATTAATAGTTCTGTCAAACGATTAATTGCGATTAATCGCATCCAAAATAAAAGTTTTTGTTTACATAATATATGTGTGTGCTGTTTATATTTATGTATATACACAGACATACAAGTATATATTTCAGAAAAATATTTGTTTATATATTAAGTTTATAAATATATATGTGTAAATATTTTCAAAATATATACTGTATGTGTATGTGTATGTGTATACATAATAAATACACACAGTACACACATATATTATGTAAACAAAAACTTTTATTTTGGATGCGATTAATCATGATTAATTGTTTGACAGCACTAAAAAATAATAATAAATATTTTTCAGTAGATATTTATTTTTATTATTATTGTTGTTGTTGTTGTTGTTATTATTTTCAGAAAATGTATTTATTTTCAGTAAACATTTATTTTTCTTTGCATAGATGGGTCGTAAACTCTGGACCAGTCTATGTGGCAATTCACTCTTTTTCTACAATAACAACAAAGACAGTGTTGTAAGTGATTTTTACAAGATGCCTTTTCAATTTAATTTTACTGTGTAGCTGCTAGAGAATAATTTAAATGTGTGTGTGCATTTTCTAACATGTATTTGAATACATTTATGCAAATTTACAAGCTTGCAGGGCTGAAAGATGTTTGATTCTGTACTGTACATGTTTGTCTATATACAGATTATTAATACATCAACTTTGTGCTTGTGCTTGTGAATACAGTATATAGAGAAGCTGGAGCTCTCTGATCTCGTCTCTGTATCAGATGACTGCTGTCGTGACCGAAATCTGGACACTGCTAGATTCACTCTGCACATGAAAAATGAAGACATCAAAATGATTGTAAGGACTTTGTAACTCTGTAAAAAATAATCTTGACTTTGATTTCACTGCAGTACACTTACAGCTGTTTAAACTTGAGTTATTGAAATCTGATAATACACAGTTACCCATGATGCATGTTTTCTCAGGCCCCCAGCCTTGAGACTCGAGAACTGTGGAAAGGCTTCATGCTCTCAGTTTCAACGGTTAGTTGTGCTTCTGAATAACACCTTTAATGTATAATGTGGTAAAAAAAATTTAAAAAGTGAAAATTTGGAATTTTCCCCCATTTTTTCATGTAACAGAACATTTTAGGATATTATTGATATATTTAGGATTTTATGGAGGTCGATTTGCCAAGTAAACCCATTTTGCTAAAGTGAAATTCTAAAGACATCACTAGAAATATGAAGGTACAATATTTAGATGATGTCTCCTCATATGCATTTACACTACAACTATTAAATAACTAGTTGTCAAATAACGCTGCAGACTTTTATCAGTGTTTTGTTCAGATGAGACACATAAAGTTTTATTCATGTGTAAAGGCAATTGTGCTGTGATGACTGATACACATCTTTCTTGATCTCAAAGGCTAATGTTCACTAAACCAGAGATTTTATTTTTATTTTTTTTACTTGATGAACTGTCAGTACCTCTGTATGACTTATTGTTTGGTCACCATGTATCACAAGAAACGGTCCTATGTCATACTCAAAATAATAATTCTCACTGTTTCTGTCCTTCAGCAATCTGTGCCAAGTTCTCTGAACCTGCTGCCTGGCCAGATTCACATGATGAAGGAAATAATAGAGAAAGAGAAAATAAGGCAGCGGCTTCTTTCAATTCCTCCACCATCCTCGTGTTCTGACAATTATGTTACTGTACAGTCAGACATGCCTTCGTAAGTTAAAACTGCTTGCTTTACAAATGCTAACATAACATCAAAAGTTAAAGGTGATGTGTGTAATATTTTTGATGTTTAAATACTTTGTCCCGGCTTAATAAGAAGGGACAACAAACTAAATCCATGCCATTGGTTAAAATGAAAGTATCAGTTTGGCAGAGCAGTGGCAGATGGGGAGGGAGGTGGGAAAACTCTCAGTAGTTTTGACTGTGATACAAAAATTACACACTTAACCTTTAATATTATGTATTGCTTTGTTAGTGATAGATGGTCGTTTCTAGCAATTTCTGGTCTTCATGTGATCACAGTGACTGAATGAATTAAAATAACCATGCCTGTTATGTAATAATACAATAATGCTTTGTGCAGGTGTTATCATAATGTCACTCGTGTCGAAGCTGAGTACTTATTGGAAAGGAACTCTAAACGGGGAAACCTACTGCTGCGGCCGGGTCATGATGGGACGTCTTTCGCTCTCACTACGCGCCAAGATATTAACGGGTAAAAGACACAATCTGTAGTCAGTAGAGCGTCATGTTGAATGCTGGACAGACAGAGATTGCTGGATGGCCTCGAGAACTTTATCTTCTCATTTATCTTGATCATCTGAATTGCTGGTTGAACAGTCTTGAACCTTAGACCTTGATCCTTTGAATAAAGCATGTTACACAATAGTCAGCATGTTCTGGGAAGTTCTGCTTTAATAAAACTGAATATAGCTGTATTAGTTAAGACTGAATATATCCTGAAGACTTTTATCTTGTGCTCTACAGACCAGTATTCAGACATTATCGTGTGTCTCGGAGGCACGAAGGAGGATTCGCCATTGCTCTTGAGACTCCTGTAAGTAATAGTTTGTTCTTTCATTTTCAGATGACTTTAGATGAAAAGCCTCTGGTAAATAATAGATTTGTTTCACAATATGCCTGACAAAAGCTTGAGTGTATAATAGGAAGACTCTCTGAACACCAAGCAATGTATTTAATCATCTGCAAATTTGTAATTTCGTGTGAACTCTGAGCTCTTGCGAAAGACACTTTGTTCAGTGTCTTAATATGTGATTGCTCTGAAAGCGAAGAGGAAATTCTGATAAGAAAAAGTTTTATGGGTCAGTGTTGGGAATCAGATGCAGTGGATCAGTACAGCAGATGTGTTATACATTAAACATTTCTCAGAAGTTACCACAGGGCTTTATATACTTGTGATAATTTGTGATTTGAGCCACTCTTTCTCTTGATTTTGATCTTAAACCACACCCTAGGCCAGAGGTGTCAAACTCAGTCCCTGGAGGGCCGGAGCCCTAATTAAACACACCTGATCCAACTAATCAAGTCCTTCATTCTTATTTGAAAACTACATGGTTTGTGCATTGGAGCAGGGTTGGAACTAAACTCTGCAGGGCTGCGGCCCCTCTTTGACACCCCTGCCCTAGGCATTCAGTGGCATCTGTAGTTTTTGCGTATTACCGGTTATGTGTGTTTTTGTGTATTTAGTGGTAAATGCTTCTCCAGTGAGCAAACATACACTTTTAGCTTGTCGCCACAATCAAATCATTTACTCTGGTATGTGCATTGATGTATCAGACGATGCAAGTGTGTTCACACACCATGTTCATAAACACACAGATCACCTGTGAGACCCTGCATGATGTCGTTACCTGCCTGCTGGAGAAGACCAATGGGGTTTTGGTGCCTCTTCTGATGGAGGAACACTATCATGATAAAATCAGTAAGAGACTATTTTAGTAGAGTTTTTCAGAAAGTTATTAGGGAAAAACAGCCAAACTGACATACTTGTCGGTATGAATCATACATCTATAAATGTTAACATTATGAAAGATGAATGACAAAAAATATGTCCCCCATCATAGAAATTTGTAGAAAGAATGATTGACACACTGAGATTAAATATTCCACTGTTGCTGTTTTACCTAAAATTAATAAAAAATTTAGACATGGGTTTCCAGTTGGCTGACATTTTTTTCCCCTTTGATTTGATCATATAAAAAATACATTGCACAAAACATTTTTTTCTAAGAAATATTTTTTTGTTCTTTTAATTGTTTGCTTACCAAGTTCTTTTTGGTTTATTTAAATTATAATTTTTTTTTTTAACTAAACACATTCCTTCAATCCATAAAGCTTTCATTCAGAAACAGTAAATTTGAGATTTTTGACAATATCATTCACAAAATAAGTGTAAAAAATGCTTGTAAAGTTCCCAGAGCTGAAACCGCGTTCTTTCGTAATGAATATGGTTTGCATAAACACATTGGTTGAGAACTAGTTTGTTTGGTAGCGTGCAATAATACTTGTCATTCCATTCTAGATGAAACTCGTAGTTTTGGTTCTCTCTTTTTCTGACTTAATGAATGCTGGTATTGTTTGTATTGATTTTAAAGTTTAAAGTTACAGAGGTGAGACACACTTTCTCCACAGAGCAGGGCAGACAGAGTTTTACAGCAAATAATAAATAAAAATAACTTATAGTATCTGAACACAAGAAAAGCAATCTAAGAGAAATAACTGGCAGCCTCGTGTGGGTTAGTTTAACAGGCCTGATTTATACTATTCTTTTGTTTTTCCTCTCAGTGATCGCTAACACCGATAAGGAGAATGGTGAGACAAGTGTGCACTGTCCCAAAGTCTCTTCGTTTACTCTTCCAGCGCCACCCCCAAAACCAGGTAATGCATCTTTAAATCATCGTAATGCACAAATGCATACTGTTAATGAATTTATATATCATTTTAAACATATTGTATTGACTTTTATGAGTGTCTAATTTAAACTGACAGCCCTCTTAGAAGTAAATTAGACTGATACCAAAGCTGAAACAGTTTTTCACTATGAATATGGTCTCTTTTGCATAACAAACACATTGGTTGAGAAGCAGTATGTTGATAGCGTGATCTAATACTCATTCCATTATAATTTAAATTGAGACACACATTCTCCACAGAGCAGGACAGACAGAGTTTTACAGCAAGTAATAGTAATGAAATAGAGAATATATCAAATTACTTTTATTATTTCAATGCAAGAAAAGCCGTCTAAGAGAAATAACTGGCAACCTCATGTGGGCAAGTTTAATAGGCCTGATTTATACTATTCTTTTGTTTTTCCTCTCAGTGATAGCTAACACAGATAAGGAGAATGGTGAGACAAGTGTGCACTGTCCCAAAGTCTCTTCGCTTACTCCTCCAGCGCCACCCCCAAAACCAGGTAATGCATCTTTAAATCATCTTCAAGCACAAATACGTATGATGAACTTACCTATCATTTTAAACATATTGTATTGAGTTTAATGAGTGCCTAAATCCAGCTGCCAGCTCTACTCTTAGAAGACATGAAGTGTAGTGTAACTCTTTTGATTTGCATGTTCAGTCCCAAGGAATCAAAGATCCAGTCCAGAGCCAAACACACAGGAAGGCACCTACATCAATGTCTCAGGTGAGTCCTTTTACACTTCAGAATATCTGTAAATCGAAGGTTTTGCAGTTCTTTAGCTTCTTGTAATGTTTTGCAGATGTTGGAGAGTATGAGATGGATGAGGCAGCATGTTCTCCACCTCCTGTCCTGCCACGTCTTCCAGGTAACACCAAAAGCCCAATGTCCCAAACTCCTAATTAAAGACTTATTACATCAAATTTTCAATTCCAGCATTTCTGTGTTTTTAACAGTTACCTTTGTGTTGTGCAATATACAATATCATTTAAAAGTTTAGGGTTTTAATAGAAAAGCAATGAATAGTTTTATTCAGCAGAGACGCATTGGTCAAATATACAAAAATACAAACATTTCATGTCTTCCAAGAGTCAAATATTCAAATATGTGGACAATAAAGACATTTATAATGTTACTAAAGATTTCTATTTCAAATAAATGCTGTTCTTTGGAACTTTATTTACATCACAGAATAAAAAAATCACAATTTCCACAAAAATATTAAACATGTTCAGCATAGATAATGAGAAATGTTTCTTGAGCACCAAATCAGCATATAGGACATTGAAGACTGGAGTAAAGATGCTGGAAATTATATTATAAAAATCTATTAAAACAGAAAAGCATTTATTTAAAATTTTAATAGTATTACTTTTTTTACTGTGTTTTTGATCAAATAAATGCAGGCTGAGTGAAAGAGACTTTTTCAATTGCGTAAAAAAAAATCGTATCAAATACTGTATGTTATTTACTATATAAAATTATACTGTGTAATTTATGTCATTATCTTAACACTTTATCAATAAGGTTTAATTTGTTAATTTATACTTCTGTTCATTGTTTGATATTTACATTAACATGCTGTAAAAAAATATTGTTCATTACTGGATCATTCTGATGGTGGTGTTTCGTTTTAGCGGGGCGACATTTGCCGCATCAGAATTCAATGCCTCCAGATCTAAACAGTGGTTCAGGTGAGTTCAGTTTGAATTGCTGTCTGGGCTGAAATACTGATATCTTGAGATCGCAGATGATTTGGGTGAGGGTGTTGAATGATGAACTACTTTTTATACCTTTAGTCAGAGCAAGTTTGAGCTGTGATCACTTCCCTCTTGTTGTTTGGCAGATCTCTGGATTTAGTAAATAACAATTTCAGTGAAAAGGAGAGGCATCTTAATGTTTTCTGTTTTAATGTAGACGTTGAAAGGAAAGCTTTGGTACCTCCTGGCTACGCTAAAACAAGTTCCCGAAGCAACAGTTTGTCAGGCGTGCCTAAGAATATTCCCAAGTGTCAGCGACATGTTGACTTAAGTAAGAACAATTTCTTGTTTTGTGCCACTATTTCACTCTAAATCTTTTACTTTTGAATCAGAGTAATATTTCCTGCTTCTGATATCCGTAATTTTTTTTTTTTCACTCCAACAAATCCATAACTCGCTGTTTTTTTTTTGTTTAACAGATGGGCTCCAAGAGGTTCTTAATAGGAGACGAAACCAGGAGTAAATGATAATAATAATGGTTTCATTGTGGAACGAGGAATAATTCCTTAGTATTAAGCTCGTCTTAAATCTACACCAGCAGATATATGGATACAGCTTCACTCTCCTGAACACTGTATCTGTGATATTCGCCCACTGCTGTCCGGTTGGATCAACAAATAGGCCATTGAATCAAATGTTCTTTATTGATCCTTTCAGCATTATGATGTATTAGTTATCGCAATCGTTTATTATCGATCATCATGTGTGGCGTCATGTAGCTGCTGACTGTAAATCACTACTGTTGTTTGTGTAGTTTATCTCATTGATTTATCACAGGTTATTCAGATGAAAATTCACATATAATATTCCTATGTGTCAGATAGCTGGTCTACGTCTCTTTTCTCTGTCTCTGATCTTACAAATATCAGGCTTGCGAAAACAATGACAAATGGTTGTTGATAATATGATTGTGACTTTACTATGTGGGGAAGTTGCAGGTCTTCTTTCTCCAGATAGAGAAACAGATCAAACAAATGTTGTTTTTCTGTTCCTGTTAAAACATGTTTTATACTATATATTTTGAGACCAATACAATGATCATGGAAAAACATACCGTGTCACGCTTGCTTTCTTGTGTGGATGTGAAAGACAATAAGTGTGTTTGGCATTTGTTTTATTGATGTAACAGGTAGTGTAACAGCACGATTTTACAGGTTGACTTTAGTTTCAGACAGTAATGTTTAAAATGTTCAGGTGTTTGACTAAAAGCATTGCAGATTATGTTAGATTGGCCAACAATAAAAATTCTGTCATTAATGATACACACTCATGTGGTTCTAAAACGGTATGACTTTCTTTACTAATGCAAGTAGCAGGCGGAGCTTTCAAGCTTTAAAATGAATTCAAAGGCAGCATAAAAACAGTCCATATTGCTCGCTATACTTGAAGTCTTTTGAAGGTATTCGATTGCTTTGTGCAATAGAATCAGACAATCCAATTCAGCAATATCTTCCAATATCTGTTGACACAAATTGCAGTTTCTTACCAAAAACTACCAAATAGCTTCAGAAACTTTGGAATATATGGAGCACTTTTATGACTATTCACATGCTTTTATGTCCTTTATTAAGCTTGAAAGCTCCAGCATTATTCAAATTTATTTTGAGTTCCACCGAAACAGAGTCATACAGTTTTGGAGAAACAGATGAGAAGACAGAATTTCCATTTTTTGGTGAACGCTTTCAGAGGACAGCAATGTGGCAGAAAAATTACTGTCTTCTGTAATATGTAATTGCAGCAGGCATACAAAAAAAGTCAAGTTTGGTAAATATTTGCATCAAGAACACTGAAAAGTACCTTTCTGGGTGAGAGATCATGAATATGGACACACACACACACACACACAAACACACACACATCATTGATCGTGCACAACCAAATGGTTTGTAAAACTTGCCTCCTCCCTCTTCAGATGCTGGAACTGCAGAATTAATACATTCTATAAAAGGCATTTGACTTCTATGTTTTAGCTTAAGATTATTGTGCTACTCTGATACTAACAGTAAGGTTAAAAAGTACACGGAAGCAGCTACTGTAGCAGAATTCGAGGCATATAATTAAAGACATTCAGTGTGTAAATATAATACAGTTTCGTCTGAGATCTCAAACAATAACACCAACATGCTGCTGTTGCATTGAAATAACTGTTCAAATGTGGCTCAAATACTGTGATTTGAATGAACAAATGCTAAAAAAACATAACACAACTTTTGGCCCTAGTGATATACACATGAACTCAAGGCTATTAAAGCTCTTTGCATGTTGAAATAGAGTAATACCCCATCATGTCTGAATTCAGGACACTGAAAGGCACAGGATCCGGATCAGTGAGCTAAAAGGAATGAGGAAAGCAATCTAGAGCAGCTCTCCCCTTGGGCTGGCAAGACATACTGATGACAGGAAGAGCATCCAGGCTTGTGTAAGGGTTGCCAGGTGTTCTCCAAACCTGTGCGTAAGTGTAGCAGTTCTAGAGTGAAGTGTGATTTAAGTAAGGCTGGCATTAGAGCTGCTTGTATTACTGTTTCGCTTCTGACCACTCAGCACAATGCTGGGCACCTGAAGGCCCATCTGCACTGAGAAACTCCCATTCCACACCTACAGGGGGCGAAAGAGAATTTCAACGTCACCACCATCTTTATTTAAAAAAAACATTTTCTCTGAAAGTTTGAGGTAGAATAGTTTGTGAGTGCATTAAAGGTGCACTAGTGAGTTGAGTTTTCCTGTTTGGTGTGATGTCCTCTGCAACCTCTACAGTGTCCCATTTAGCTACTTCTTAATTAACTGCCTTTTTCAAGACAAGTAAACTTCCGAGTTCGTATAAGTATCAGAAAGTTTTTTCAAGCATGGCAGCAATTCCTTGTATGAACACTTCTCCTAGATGAGCATGCGCACGTAAAACTGCATCAAATTTCTGTGTTTTGCTAGCAAACTGCACTCAAGTGTTCGTGACTCTTTAGCTCCGCCTCAAGGAGTATCAGCTGTTTTCACAGAGAATCATAAAGCTTTATCTTTGTGTTATAAATATGATAAAACTATGGACTCTTTGGAGATATGAAGGATGCAATACTACTCTATAGGTACTCAAGATTAACATGAGATTGGGTGAAATTGTGTATGTGTTATGTCCTCTTTAAAAACTTACTGATGTATTTTATTGTAGAGCAAAACAGGAAAATACAGTAAGCTTGTGGTAACCACAAGGTTTTAAGGTTTTGGTCAACAAAAAAGCTCAATATATTTTAATCTCAGCACTGCCAAAACAAAAGTTCCACTTCTGACACTTATCACCCGAACAGAAAAACGTATCAGTCAGTAAGGCAGATAGTATGTTAGTCTAGTTTATGCTTGACACTTGGTACTGTGTAAGTTTGTAGGCAGAGGCGGACAAAGTACACAACTTCCTTACTTGAGTGAAAGTACAGATACCACTGGTCAAATACTACTCCACTACAAGTGAAAGTTGTAAAGACAGATTTTTACTTAAGTAAAAGTATGGAAGTACATGTTTTTAAAAGTACTTAAGTATCAAAAGTAAATGCATTGTTTTATTGTCGCATTGTTGTATACTTACAATACCTTATGCCACTAATGCAACCTACTGAATACACTGATTAGCTTGTGTTATCTTTGGAATTAAGAGCTTTTATGTTACCAAACCTATAGAAATGGAACAACTGAATGAAGATAATCATCTTTATTTTTTTATTTAACACTCCTTTTAACATTTAACTACATTGAACTCATTTTAATACTTGTTTAAAAGTTTTTCAAAGAGATATTGAAGTCTATGATATGGTTCATTTTAGGCAAACAAAGCAAACATTGAAAAGAAAACAAACCTTTAGTCTCTTCAGAAAACTGGATCATACTCTCTCAGTATGGCCATGGGTGTGCAGGTTGCACCAAAGAACCGTCTTTTTGAATTTTGGCCATCAACTGATCAGTGTTCATAAAATGCTCAGAAATCAGTGAACAACATGTGGCTAGGGTTGGGTATTGTTAGAATTTTATCCATTCCGATTCTGATTCTGCTTATTGATTTCAATTCTTATTGATTCCCAGTTTAGATTCCAAAGTTTTCATTTAGCCTACTTTTTGATCATTTGTTTGCAAAAAAAAAAAAAATAATATATATATATATATATATATATATATATATATATATATATATATATACCAATTGTGCAAGTTCTCCCACTTAAAAAGATGAGAGAGGCCTGTAATTTTCATCATAGTATACCTCAACTATGAGAGACAAAATGAGAAAAAAAAATCCAGAAAAATCACATTGTAGGATTTTTAAAGGATTAATTGGTAAATTCCTCGGTAAAATAAGTATGTGGTCACCTACAAACAAGCAAGATTTCTGGCTCTCACAGACCTGTAACTTCTTCTTTAAGAGTCTCCTCTGTCCTCTACTCGTTACCTGTATTAATGGCATCTGTTTGAACTCGTTATCAGTATAAAAGACACCTGTCCACAACCTCAAACAGTCCAACTCCAAACTCCACCATGGCCAAGACCAAAGAACTGTCAAAGGACACCAGAAACAAAATTGTAGACCTGCACCAGGCTGGGAAGACTGAATCTGCAATAGGTAAGCAGCTTGGTGTGAAGAAATCAACTGTGGGAGCAATTATTAGAAAATGGAAGACATACAAGACCACTGATAATCTCCCTCGATCTGGGGCTCCACGAAGATCTCACCCGTGGGGTCAAAATGATCACAAGAACTGTGAGCAAAAATCCCAGAACCACACGGGGACCTAGTGAATGACCTGCAGAGAGCTGGGACCAAAGTAACAAAGGCTACCATCAGTAACACACTGCGCCGCCAGGGACTCAAATCCTGCAGTGCCAGACGTGTCCCCCTGCTTAAGCCAGTACATGTCCGGGCCCGTCTGAAGTTTGCTAGAGAGCATTTGGATGATCATATGGTCAGATGAAACCAAAATAGAACTTTTTGGTAAAAACTCAACTTGTCGTGTTTGGAGGAGAAAGAATGCTGAGTTGCATCCAAAGAACACCATACCTACTGTGAAGCATGGGGGTGGAAACATCATGCTTTGGGGCTGTTTTTCTGCAAAGGGACCAGGACGACTGATCCGTGTAAATGAAAGAATGAATGGGGCCATGTATCGTGAGATTTTGAGTGAAAACCTCCTTCCATCAGCAAGGGCATTGAAGATGAAATGTGGCTGGGTCTTTCAGCATGACAATGATCCCAAACACACCGCCCGGGCAACGAAGGAGTGGCTTCGTAAGAAGCATTTCAAGGTCCTGGAGTGGCCTAGCCAGTCTCCAGATCAGTGTTAATTTCGTCGAGGAAGACGAAAAATATTCGTCAACGAACCTTTTTTCTGTGACTAAGACGAGACCTTGACGAGCTAAAATTAATGTCTGATGATAAAAACTATGACGAAATTAATGCCGCGTCTTCATTAACAAGACGAGACGGGACTAAAATGTTATTTGAGGACTACCGGACATTCAAAATACATCCTAAATCCAAAATGTGTGTCTCTGTCATTGGATTACAATCAGATGAGGGGCGTATCTAGTCTCAGTATGGCAGCCGCAGTGGACGGATAGGCTATCAAAACGCAAACTAACGATCTGAAACAATAGCCTCAGCACCGAAGGGTTAGGGATAGGGTGACCAGACGTCCCGTTTTCCGGAGTCACAATTCGTTGTCGATTAATTTAAAGTTAGTGACGGCGGGATAGGCGGAGTCGCGCTGATAGAAGCGCTCTCTCGCGCGCACGCTCCACTTCTTCAGTACAGCGCGATCAGCTCTCAGTACTCAGCGCTCAAATACACACACAGCAGTCCTGTGTCTATCGTGTAGAGTCAGAGTATCTCACATAAATACAGTCAGTTATGGCTTAAGTGAGCGTAAACAGGTGGGTGAAAACTGAATGTGTGTCAGTATTACATGCATGCCTTCCGTCTTAAAGGGACAGCATTCCTAATTATCCGTGTCATAAATGTTAACCAACAAAAGATGTTAAATAAATGTATACTTAAGTAAAGCTACTGTATCTGAAAAATGAGTTTAATTTGTATCTCTACCAAAAAATGAAAATGTATTCCAGTTTTTCCAAATTCAATCCTTGATTCAAATTTCTCATAAGCTTAATTCATTTGGTCTAAAGAGAGAAGAATTGATGCCTATTTTTGTTTGAATACTACATATAAAATAGCTACCAAAATAAATGTTGTTAACGGCACTTTGACTAAAAGTAAAGACTAAAAGTTGACAAAAATACAATGACTTTTCGTTGACTAAAACTAGACTAAAACTATGAAATACTCAAATGACTAAAATGTGACTAAGACTATTAAGCATTTTCGTCTCAAGACTAAGACTAAATCAAAAATGCCTGCCAAAATTAACACTGCTCCAGATCTCAACCCCATCGAAAATCTTTGGAGGGAGTTGAAAGTCTGTGTTGCCCAGCGACAGCCCCAAAACATTACTGCTCTAGGAGGTGATCTGCATGGAGGAATGGGCCAAAATACCAGCAACAGAGTGTGAAAATCTTGTGAAGACTTCCAGAAAACGTTTGACCTCTGTCATTGCCAACAAAGGGTATATAACAAAGCATTGAGATGAAATTTTGTTATTGACCAAATACTTATTTTCCACCATAATTTGCAAATAAATTCTTTCAAAATCTTACAATGTGATTTTCTGGATTTTTTTTCTCATTTTGTCTCTCATAGTTGAGGTATACCTATGATGAAAATTACAGGCCTCTCATCTTTTTAAGTGGGAGAACTTGCACAATTGGTGGCTGACTAAATACATTTTTGCCCCATTGTATATATGTATTTATGTGCAGTGTTTTGACAATAAAATAATGTTCAGATTTATATACTTCCCTGACCAGTTTTTAGCAGCAATTTACCAGTAGGCCTAAGTTTAAATATAGCCTATATACAGTATATATAGTAAAGTGAGGGCAGCGATTTTTGACAGATATATTAGCCTACCATTTGTATTGTCATAGTTTAACTACAAAAATCAAACTATAGTTAATATAATGAAACTATAGTAAATTTGTGGTTACTGAAGTTTTACTACAACTATCATATGGTTACTATAGTGAGATAATAGTAAATTTGTAGATACTGTGATTTTACTGCAAATACCATAGTTATGGTTACTATAGTAAAAACATGGTTAATTTTCCAAAGGGTTTTAATGTGTTAACACATGCCTTTTAAGAGCGCTTTTAGCTGTGCAGTAACGCGGACGTTTACATTAGTTTAGTGGAGAAGATCCCGAGATTGCCAGATTTGTGTAAAAAATCATCCAAATGTCCA
This sequence comes from Onychostoma macrolepis, assembly GCF_012432095.1. NCBI lineage: Eukaryota > Metazoa > Chordata > Actinopteri > Cypriniformes > Cyprinidae > Onychostoma > Onychostoma macrolepis. The sequence goes on from NC_081162.1 coordinate 19,085,805, forward strand.
TTCAAAGCTAGGCCGAAAACTGCAGGCTTAGAAATACTGTAACACTTGGCAACACAGGAAGGTCCTGGCAGATCGCAGGCCGGATTTTCGCAGAAAAAAAGGGTTCAGTGAATCTGAAAATGCACACACTGTAAAAACTGCTACATATAACGACTTTCTACTTGGGGACCTTGATATAAATGTAGTTGAGTAAAAAGTACGATATTTGTCTTTCAAATGTAGTGAAGTTAAAGTTGCAAGTTTCCAGAAAAAATAATACTCAAGTAAAGTACAGATACTCAAAAAGTGTACTTAAGTACAATACTCAAGTAAATTTACTTGGTTACTGTCCACCTCTGTTTGTAGGTCACTTTGGATAAAAAGTCTGCTAAATGAATAAATGTATATTTTGAAAAATTTTTTTTAGTAATACAGTAGTTAGTTAGAAGTTGCACTGCATTTAAAAGCACCGCTCTTACAAACACACATCCAGACAAACATGTTGTGACTTGCATTTTTTTTTTGCAGCATCTTGTTCCATGACCATGCATTTTTATGATGTCAACTCAAGTTAAAAATAGACCTGCATTCTGTTCTATATCACTGCACTCCAGATGCTTTTGAATGAAAGAATGCATCTTACGCAAAGGACTCTGAAACACGTCTCTGTAGCTTAATTATAGCCATCTAGCATGTTCAAAATATCCCTAATTTATGTATGATTTAATTGTTAAATACAAAGTGAGCTGTATTATATCTTACCATAAAGGCTGGTATAACAGGCTGCTGGAACTTGGTTCTGAATGTATGGAGGAGAGTTTTAGTTCTGGAGTTGTAAAAAGACAATGTGCCTGAAAAGGGAGAGGAAAAACAAGAACAAACTAATTAGTAAGTTACTAATTACTGCATTTTTTTCTTAAAGAGAAGGGTTATCAATGGCCAATGTAAAGATATACAATATCATTCTACTTAATTTAATTTGAAGATACAAATTACACATGCTGCAATTAAATTTATGTTTATTTTACATATTATTCACAAAAAAAAAAAAAAAAGTGAGAATAAAGAAATATGAAAAACTTGATCTGTCAAATAAACACATTTATACTCTATAGAGCAACAATGATTTTTCACAAAAAAAAAAAAAGTGACTATTTGTTCACACAAAAGTCCTGATATTGTCAAAATAAAGAGTCTAACTTCTGACACAAACAGAAAAACAAAAAAGCCAACTGCACTTAGTAATATATCTGTCAACCACTATATTAAATATACAATCTGTGACTGCTGCAACCAGCCGTTTCTCACACAGTCAACATCATCCATAGCTAACAAGTTAGCTTCAGCATTAACTGTGGCACTATTTTACTCATTCTGTCATATTTATAGCTTAACTCACCTTCTTCATAGTTGCAGTAAATGCCGATGCGGTCGGGAATGGAGCAGTCCAGTGTTCTGGCTTTATTATTGTGCTTGGCTGTGAGGCTCTGCTGAAGCCAGTTGTTAAGGTGGATGCACCAGGAAGCGTTACTCTTTCCCAGCTGATCAAAGCGACCTAGAGACCGCAAAGCGACTCCTGCTGCAAACGCCTTGCTCTCCTTATCAAACCGTACCTCCCAGTAACACTGCCCTGCATCGATCATCGTGTCTCCTGAATATTGGAGAGAATTTGGGGAGTTTTTGAATAAACACTCTCAAAGTTGAGGGTTCTTCAGTGTCTTGTTTGTTTTGACTCACCTAAGACGGTGTAGGACTCTGCTGTGAAGCGGTCTCGGCCCACTCTGGCAGATGGAGCTCTTTTGGGGGACATCATGGCTGTCCTGAGGGAGAAAACAAAATTATAAGATGGGACAAGCAGGGCAGTTTATCTGGCTTCAGGCTGGGTAAACATTCCAGCAAAGGCTGCTTTTGGCATACAAATGTTTTAGCCAATGACAGCATGTGTTAATAGGCCATGGTGGCTGGCTGCTTTCTGCAATGAGCCAGCTATGAGAAGCAATCAACAAATTTCTTTAACAGAAACAGCTGTGTAGTGGCAATCCTGTCAGTGTACAGCACTTTGTAAGTGTTTTAAAATAGTAGGTGTGAGTCTGACCTGGCAGGAGAATGCATGGGAGAGCTGGTCCTGTTCTTTTCCTTACGGATGTCCTGGACAGCTACCTTCCCACCACTGCTGTCCCATTCCACACTGAGATCCTCCACCTTCAGGTTCTGATGGGATGAACCTGCGTCCAGTTTAAAGACGAATGCTGGAAGAAAATGAGAGGGAGAGTTAAAGGTAAGAGGTTAAGTTTATTTATCTGAAGAATAAAATGTTATTTTTCATGCTTTCCATGTTTTCAACACTTCCAAAAAAATTGTATAAATTTTATAAATAATTTAACTAGGGATGCAAAACTCATCAAAACCTTTTTAGATAAAAATTGATTTTTTTTTAAAGCTCCAGATTGTTTAGTTATTTTAAATATATACATATATATATATATATATATATATATATATATATGATTTTATAAGAATAATAATAATTATTATTATTACTATTATCTTTTACCAAATAAAAATATTAAACAAAATAAGAAATATTACTTGTGTAATATTTCACTGTAAAATAAAAAGTTGTAATTTTAATTTCAGTTCAATTTAACTTTGTTTATACGGAATTGTAATTGTACTGCTGTAATGTAAAAGAAAATTATTATTATATTATTTTTCATAAGTAGCTGCTTGCATATGAAGGAACAGACTGCTGTGCTTAACTTTAAACCATGTAGCGCTTATATTTATTACATTAAATAACATGCTGATTAGGTAACCTTTGTGATTAGGTAACTGTGTGTTGCATTTTCACTTTATATTAATTAATTGTGCAGCCCTACATATTTCCATAATTTTTCAAATTGAAATTGCATGATAGGTCATTTAATCAAATTAAATCACAATTAATCACATAATCACATCTAAATATAGACAATTCAAAAAATATTATGCATTGAATAGGCATTATTACTTACTTATATTCTTACTGTTATTTTCGAATGAATTACACTAAATTAACATTGACAGCCCTAAATTTTATTTCAAAGGACAGACGTACTACAGCAGTGGTTTCTAAATCAGGCTTTAACAGACAGTTCAGTAGTGATAGTGCTTTGTAACTTTTGTTAGACTCTTCTCTCTGTGCAGAGAAGAAACTTCATGCCTCATTACCCTGTGTGTGAGTATGTGTGTAAGTGCAACTTACCATGTGTTTCTAGAGTAACCGGCTCTGAGAATTCACCCGCCACCGCTTTATTGCATGCCTTCACTCTAAAGGTCATGTAACGCGTGTCAAAACGAAGGCCTGAAAAAAACATGAAATCATGGTCACAACTTTATCTAAAACTACCCAAGAAAAGATCAGAAGCAAACCAAACATCAGCCGGTACCCGTGAGTGTGTACTCAGTCTCTTTTATCCCTTCTACCACCATCCAGGGGTAGTCTTCTCGAGCCCGAGGAGGACCGTCATGATTGGTTCTCCGATATTCCAGGATGTAGTGGTCAATTTTGGAGTCAAGTTCAGGTAAGGTCCACACCACTGCGACTGTGTTATCAAACACCTGGCATTCAACCACATGAATTTCTGGTGTGGCAGGCACTAAAGGTGAGAGGAACAGAGATATCTGATGCAGGAGACCTTTGTTCAGAGATACCAGCCAAAGCCTAAAATTTTCATGAGTCCCAATAATCCGAAACACTAGACATGGAAATTCTTGTCATCCAAAATGTAAATAATGTTCATTCATTCATATATATATATATACACATATATATATATTTATTATTTTATATTGTTATAACTTCTAATAACTTGTCTAATTTGATTCAGTAAAAGAGATATAATAAAGTCATAAAAATGTAAACTAATTCAGTCACAATATAATCAACCAAGACCTTGTTTTTTGTTTATTGTCAGATTTTCTTAAAATTATGCCATGGTTATATATATAGGAATTCTGAAATTATTATAGTTATTAAACGTAAATATTATATTAATTTTTATTCAATTATTATCATTTCTAATTTATTCATTAATTAATTTAAAATTAAATCTGATTTAATTTGATCATTAATACCATGCTATGACCCAGCCTCAGGGATTATGTCTGCAATGTTTAGTTAAAAACATAGCGTGTTTACATGTACAACAAAAACCAGTCTGAACAGTTTACAAGAAAACCTGTCAGCATTTATGTGAAATTTTGGAAATTTTTGATGTCAAAGCTGTTACACCATCAGATATATTGACACTCCACACACCAATAAAACTGTTTACATGCAAAGCAGGCAGTAATCTGTCAGCTGGGCTTTGCTTAAACAATTTATGGCATTTCCTTATGGATGTTACACCAACCTGGAAGAAATTTGATGGCCTGTAGCATATTTCTTTCCTGAGTGAAGTCCACCATCATGTGATTCATACTGTCACTGGCCTTTGCTTTCAGAGACAGACGAAATGCCGGAGCCATAGTCACACTGCAGACACACAGACCCACAATAAACACTTACAGTCAGTCTACAATAAAGACAATAAAACTCATCTGACAGACTGAGAACAGGAATGTGGGAATGTCATGAAGGAAAACGTAAATGAGGGCACAGTAAACCACTCCATGCATATACACACGCACACACCTGGGGAGTCAGACTAAATGAAAATGAGCCAAATTTTACTAGTAAAAATCACTAGAATTTCGCTAAAAAAAAAAAGATTAATGAGTTAATGATAAAATGAATGAACTTTCAGGGGAGGAGTGTTTGAAGATGTTCTACACTGTGCATTGAACTCAATCAAAGATCTAAGTATGGACATCTGTACAGTACCTATCCTTTATCTCTTTGGCCGCCTGCAGCAGAGAGGAAAGAGAAAAAGAAGAAGGGACAGAGAGAGACATAGGGAGCGAGAGAACTGAGTCTCATTGAGTCTCAACAAAACACAATACATCAGTCATACCAGCACATGTTAGCAGGAAAAGCTAGCAGCGTCTGACACAATTTGCCACTTTGTTAGAGAAAGCAACAAAAGCAGTTCCAAAACAAACAGTCAAATAATTATTTATTATTAAGTACATTTTGAGGACAAGTCTCTTAAAAGCAACTGTACAAATATAATTTCATTCAAATATGTATTAAAAAAGGTAATTGGTTGAAACACCATAAAGTCATTAAAGGGGTCCTATTATGCTTTTTACACTTTCAACTTCCTTTAGTGCGTAAAGTCCTCTTGAAAGGGAGTTATTTTCTCTATATCAGTAAGTGCTGTTTCTGAACTACTTCAAACGCCTCAATTGTGATATCTGGAGGTGAATCTTCACAGACATTCTGGGGACACCTGAAACTTACAGTATATCTTGTAAAAAGGAACATAATAGGAGCCCTTTAAGTGTAAATAAATGAGTCATTTAGCTGTAACAGTGTTGTAAACATTCCATGTGGGCGGTACCTGAGTGAAGTTGTCATTCTCAGATGAGCAGAGTGTCTGATTGGCTAATTCCAGCAGCTCCTCTGAGCTCTCTAGGGCTTTGGTGCATGCGCTCAGCTGACTCTGAAAAGACCATCACAACATTCATAATATCATTTGACAATTACATAATCTGGTTGAAGTTTACTAAATGCTTAGGCAGGTTTACATACAGTCGTGGCCAAAAATATCGGCACCCTTGCAATTCTGTCAGAAAATGTAACACTTCTCTCAGAAAATTGTTACAATTGCAAATGTTTTGGTATTCACGTGCTTATTGTTTTTGTTTGCACTGCAACAACACAAAAAAACAGAGAAGAAAAGTCAAACTTGATTCACAGAATTTCACACAGAACTCAAAAATGGACTGGACAGAAGTATTGGCACCTTGTCAAAATTGTAAGAAATAATTGCTTTTCATGCATGTGATGCTCCTGTAATTTGTATTTAGACACACCTGTGGCAAGTAACAGGTGTGGGCAATATAGTAATCACCCTTGCAACCAGTTAAAATGAAGAAAAGTTGACTCAACCTTTGTGTTGTGTGTCACACTGAGCATGGAGAAAAGAAAGAAGTGTAAAGAGTTGTCTGTGGATTTGAGAGAAAAACATGGACAATCTCAAGGCTACAAGTCCATCTCCTGAGATCTTAATGTTCCTGTGTCCACTGTGCGCAATATCATCAAGTGGTTTACAGCCCATGGCACTGTAGCTAACCTCCCTGGATGTGGACAGAAGAGCAAAATTAATGAAAAATTACAACAAAGGATTGTTCGAATGGTGGATAAAGAACCCCGATTAACTTCCAAACAAATTCAAGCTGATCTGCAGACACAGGGTACAACAGTGTCAGCTCGCACTATCCGTTGCCATCTGAATGAAAAGGGACGCTATGGTTGGAGACCCAGGAGGACATCACTGCTGACACAAAGGCATAAAAAAGCAAGTAGATCTTTTTGGTAAAGGACGTCATGGCACTGTTTACAGAAAAAGAAATGAGGCCTTCAAAGAAAAGAACACAGTCCCTACAGTTAAACATGGTGGAGGTTCAAAGATGTTTTGGGGTTGCTTTGTTGCTTCTGGCACTGGATGCCTTGACTGTGTGAACGGTGTCATAAAATCTGATGATTACCAAAGAATTTTGGGGCGCAACGTAGTAGCCAATGTCAGAAAGCTGCGTCTCCACCAGAGGTTATGGGTCTTCCAGCAGGACAATGACCCAAAATACACTTCAAAAAGCACTCAAACAAAGCGCTGGAGAGTTCTGAAATGGCCAGCAATGAGTCCAGATCTGAATCCAGAGATCTCAAAACAGCAGTTGGAAGAAGGCATCCTTCAAATCTGAATGACCTGGAGCAGTTTGCAAAAGAAGAGTGGTCCAAAATTCCAGTAGAGAGGTGTAAGAAACTCATTCATGGTTAGAGGAAGCGATTGATTTCAGTTATTTTTTCCAAAGGGGGTGCTACCAAATATTAAGTAAGGGTGCCAATAATTCTGTTCAGTTTTTTTAGGTTCTGTGTGGAATTGTATCAGATTTGACTTTTCTTCTGTTTTTTTGTGTTGTTCCAATGCAAACAAAAAAAATAAACATGTGAGTACCAAAACATTTGAAACTGCAACAATTTTCTAAGAGAAGGGTTGCATTTTCTGACAGAATTGCAAGGGTGCTGATATTTTTGGCCATGACTGTACCTTCTATTCATCTATAGTGACTATAACAACTTTTGAACTTTTGGTATCAATTTATCTAGCAGTGTGCTAAATTGTTCTAGCTTTGTTGTATTTTGCATACTGCTGTTTTTCTTGGTACTAGAGACTTAACTTTATTTGCATTTGATTACTTTACTACAATTTGTTTGCTACCTGTTCTAGTAATTGCCATTTAATCAAAATGTGTTTTCATGCAAGCAATGTACACAACTGTTCAAAAGTCGGGGGTCTGAAAGATGTATTTATTTTTTTTAAAAGAATGAATGCTTTTTCATTTGATCAAAAGTGACAGTAAAGAAATTTATAATGTTCCAAAACTTTCTATTCAGCCAAGAATCCTGAAAAAACCTATTGTGGTTTCCAAAACATATTAAACAGCACAACTGTTGTCAACGTTGATAATAAGAAATGTTGGTCCCACTTTATATTAGGTGGCCTTAACTACTATGTACTTACATTTAAATGAATCATTTGGCATAATGCACTTATTGTGTACATACATGTTTTACATTGTACTTATATTTTTAAAAATAGCTATATGTAATTACATCTGTAATTAATTTCTGTTAATACATTTATAATTACACTGTTGACCCATCCCTTACACCTTAACCCACCCTTAAACCTACCCATACCACCAAACCTGTCCCTAACTTCACCCGTATCCCACCTCAATAGCAGCAATAGTGTTTTGCAATACAGTATGAACACAATAAGTACATTGTACTTATTTTTTGGATGTAAGTACATAGTAGTTAAGGCCACCTAATATAAAATGTGACCGAAATGTTTCTTAAGCACCAAATCAACATATTAGAATGATTTCTAAAACATCATGTGATGCTGAATACTGGAGTAATGGCTGCTGAAAATTCAGCTTCGCCATCAGAGGAAATTTTTCAAGCAAATTACATTTTAAAATATATTAACATAGTAAAGAGTTATTTCAAATTGTAACAATGTTGTAGAATATTACGGTTTTACTATATTTTTGATAAAATGAATGCAGCCTTGGTGAGCATAAGAGACTTTTTAAAAAAGCATTAAAAAGTCTTACAGACCCTAACATTTTAAAAAGCAGTGTAAATGCAAAAAACAAACAAAAAACTTTTATTTTCTTGATCACAGGGCTTCAGATGTGACCAAATAATGATTATAATATAATACATTTTATAATAATATACTATATAATTAAATAGTTGAGGAAAATACAACAAAAAGTAAAGCGAATTACATTCAATGAGAAGAGTTGCAAATTTGGTGATGTAAGCCACAAATTAGATTAATCATCATGGAAAACAACAAGTTTCTGAAAGGTAATCGTATATCATGCAATATATAAAAACTACAAACTGACAGAAAAGCATGAGTGGATAAAAAGGTGAACCTAAATATTTTCATATTGTGACCTCAGGCTCACATACTTAGTCACAAGGAAATTTAAAATTATATTCTTCCAAGGAAGTAAATAATCAAAGAGAGTAATGACAGAGGTGTGGAATGTGTGCTGTAAAATGCTTTGTTTCATATGTACAGCTATATAAGGATGCAATCTGGATTATACACACACACAGACACTGTAATCCTCAAGGATTTCTTATTATCCTTCTCTTAACATGACACATCTAATCATGCACAAGCTCTAAAGCCATCCCACTCTGCCTTTTACTGATACATATCTAATCATTCTGTTGAGAAAATATAAAACATTTGAATTAATTTAGGTAGAATTTGTTACGTTGTGCTATGGCTAGGGATCCTCACAGTGCTCTCACCTGTAGCTCATATGTGCGACTGGCTCTTTCCTGCTTGATGCGTGTGACCATGCCCTCTTTCAGTTCATCCAGGACGGCATGCAGAGAGCTAAACTCTGACTCCAGATCCTCCTGCACTCGGTTAGAATTCGCCTGCAAACACCATTAACGCAGAGTTAAAGTTGCATTGTCTCTCCTCCAGCTTAAAACTGTATTGCTGTTGCAAATTGCTGGTTTAGTGAAATATATCTGGACAAACACTGTGCTTGCAACATATTCGGGCCACCTGAGAGCTGACAGAAAGATTTCCTCATTCATCAAACAGTTCAATAAGTAAATGTGAGCAGGAAGAGCAGAAGGCCTGCTGTGGTGTTTACCTCTAGGTTCTCTAGATTCTGCTTTAGACAGCAGATGAAATTCTGAATTTCCTCATTCTTCAGAGCCAACGTAGTGATAATCTTCCTCAGTGACTCCTGAAACAGTGAATGAATGCATTTCTGATTCACATGCATGAGTCATATAAAACCAAAACCAAAACCAAAAATCAAAACAATAATAGGTTGACAATGGCTGCACGTGCAAGGTGGAGGACTGTCTCACAATGCATATTCATTGTTATAGTTGTATCATTGCTTTTTGTTACCATTTTGTGAAGTAGAAGTGACAAAAAATGTCTTTAATTTAAAAGAGTATATATAGATTATAAATATTATATAGAATTAATATATAATGCGTTTTAAAGCTTTTATTGTGCTGCTTGCTGTACATGTTTTTTAAGCTCATTGCATATAAAGATCACATATGAGCAATTATATTTTGACAATTTTACGCCTTTAATTTAAACAATATAAATATATTGTAGATATTATATAGAATTTATAACATTTTAAAGCTTTTATTACTGAGCTTACTGAACATGTATGAGCAATCATAATTTTACAATTTTATGCTTTTAAAAATATTACATGGAATATATAACAAATTGTAAAACCTTTATTACTATGCTTAGTGTACATGTTTTCTGAGCTAGTAATAGAACTATATAAAACATGTTTGTTGAGTTATTAAATGATCAGTTGCATGATGCCTGGTCATGTGATCTTAACATGCCTGTGCTAATGAGGGAGCAACCCTCTTCATGAAGAATAAACAGATTTATTTAGAAGACTGATATGGCTTAAATAACTGTAATATCTCTCAAAAGTGCTATTTTCACAACAGAAAATAAATGCATTTTATTTAGCAAAGAATAACTGAGCGCATCTTTAACACAATTTGTTAGATTTGTCTTTCAGATGATACTTTCCCATCGACGTCATTGTTTCCTTGTCTATTTTTGAGTGTTTCATGGGGAGACAAGTGCAGACTTGTAAAGCACGTTAGACATCAAGGAGAGGGAGCTAATATTACTGAAATTCATACAGGGTTGACCAGAAATGTCATGTTTCATTCTCCTCTCATCCAGGCCACTTGCATTGGATTAAGTCACTGATGTTGAGCCACACAGAGGCGGCTTTATATCCGGGGCGCCTCCCTGAAGCAGAAGCTTGTAACAATACAGGCCGGTTTGGGGATGTCCTGCACCAAAATTTGCTCTGGCTTGTGGGTATTCATCTATGAATATACTGAAATGTTATTTCCTCCCTTTAGAGCATTTCCTGCAATGAATATTTGAAAACAATACTCGTTTCGCGTTACAGAGGTGCGCGAACCGGGGCGGTTTCTGGTGATTCACATTGGCTGTTGTTGATTAACTTGAGGAAATCTTCACGAACAGGCCTACATCATGCATTTAAATACCGTGCACATCCTAAAGGTGCGAAGTTGTTACTTTGTCCTTTCTAAGGACACACATCCACTAACACAATGGGCGAAGGACGCGACAAGTGAAGCTACAAGCTAACGGTATTTCGTATTTTAGTATCTCTTTTCACGCAGCATCCTCTTTCTTTTTCAACAGAAGCACGTCGTTTGTAATTTCTCTATTTCGGTTGCTTCTTACCTTCTGGTCGTCCATGCTGTCCGCATGCAGCACCTGTTTCAGATATTCTCAGGATATTTATCCCAGGTCGTCCGCGACAGCGCTCCTCCGCTGGTACTGATGTTGCTATGGAGCATTGCATCCCTCAACAACTCGTTAGCGGCAAAGTGAGTACTGCGCAGGCGCACGACAAGGATGCTGGGTAATGTAGTTTCTTAATAAATCTCCATCACAAATGTGACCCTGGACCATAAAACCAGTCTGAAGTGTCTTTTTTTTTAAAAATTATACATCATATGAAAGCTGAATAAATAAGCTTTCCATTGATGTATGGTTTGTTAGGATCGGACAATATTTGGCAGAGATACATCTATTTGAAAATCTGGAATCTGAGGGTGCAAAAAAAATCAAAATATTGAGAAAATCGCCTTTAAAGTTGTCCAAATTAAGTTCTTAGCAATGCATATTACTAATAAAAAATGAAGTTTTTATATATTTAAGGTAAGAAATTTACAAAATATCTTCATGGAACATGATGTTTGCTTAATATCCTAATGATTTTTGGCATAAAAGAAAAATCGATCATTTTGACCCATACAATGTAACTTTTGGCTATTGCTACAAATATACCCCAGTGACTTAAGATTGAATTTGTGGTCCAGGGTCACAAATGTGCAACTGTTCACTGTTATTAATTATGTTATGTAATTTTTTTAAACAAAATATGAACCTTAAATGTGAACTTTGTTGCCAGTAAACACTGGTATGTCTCATATGTTGAACATATATTTGTCACAAATGCTGAATGATATATAGCCTGTAGACATGTATGTCAAAAGTTTGGAATAATTACAATGTTTTTGAAAGAAGTCTCTTAAGCTAGGGATACATTTATTTGATCAAATACTTAAAAAAAAAATTAAAACAAGTAACGGAAGGATCATGTGACACTAAAGACTTCAGTAATGGCTGCTAAAAATCACATTTGCTATCACATAAATAAATTGCATTCTTGTAAATTGTAAGAAACTAATATTTCACAATATTACTGATTTTTCAGCAAAAAAATTAAGTCTTAAATATTCCAAACTTTTGTTTGGTAGTGTGCATACAATGATGTTTCGAGGCTTTTTTATTTTATTTATTTTTTATTTATTCTTCTATTTTGAGTAGGGTTTTGGGATTCTTGTGGGATTAATGATAATGTTCAAAACTGTTTTTATTTTTAGATGTCTTGATTTCTGTAAATATGTGAAACATTTACCTTAAGTACAATATAAAAAAAAAAAAAAACTTCACAAACACAGAATGATGCACATTAGACAAGGACCAACTCTTTATAATGCCTGCCTATGAATTTTCATCAACATTCAGTTTTAATTTGTTTGAATGAATAAGGCAAATCGTATATCTATTTTTAACGTTTTCATTATTTTAAACACTTTTTTAACACAAGATTTTTTAATGATCCTGTAATTATTAAATATATTTTAAAAGTAAATATATTCCATTTAGTTTCTAAGTTAAAATGAGGCCATAAAAGATGCATGTAAAAATAATGATTAAAGAAATGCTGTTTAAAATAGTTTTAGATAAAGTATAAACATTTTCCAAAGCATTTTAAGTCAACTACCCACATACAGATCATTGAACTGTAGCTTTGGGCCTGAACTGCTGCATTAATATTGTTCCTGCAGACTGCAGTAGCTGTGTAGCACACTAATGCCCACAGTGGACACGTGACAAGTCTACAGGACGGCCAGATAAACAAAAAATGAGAATATCCGGTGATTCAGCAGTTATGCAAAACTCCATTAAATCATCTTGGAGTAGCAATTATTTTAAGTGCCTAAAGCTGTTGGAACAGGGATATCCACTCGAGCACCTGTTTGATCTCTGTATATTAAAAAAGGATGAATGGAAAATTAATAAAGGAGAGCTCCCGTTTGTGCTCCTAACCACATGTTCTTTCATCCACTGTATCATGGAGATGAGACAACAGAACTTTGAGAAGCTCAACAGAACAGTAACCATAGATACAGATGAATAGGTGTCTCTTGAAGCAGTAACCAGAGTGATTGCTGAACTGGAGGACCTTCAGTTCAGATCCTGGTGGTAACAATGGTCATGAGTGTATATTATGAGGTGATCAGTAGCGGTATCCATAGGGGTCACTGAATCGGAAGGGTTTGATCTCATTGACAGTGCAGTGGAGGTCATGCATGCGTCTTGCTCTGCGCTCTTCCAGCATGAGTCTGCGTGAGCGCTCTCGAGCTGCCTGCTGTTCTGCTCTTTTCTCTGTACGCTTTCGTTTCAGCCACCTATTGCACAACAGAGCAAGAGGGAAATGCTTTCACATTGAATTTAAATAAAATTCTCCTTCTGTTTCCTGATTTTATAAGAGCAATATATGGTGCTAAACTCACTGTCTGAAGGCCTTCTCACTCTCCTCTCGGCTGTGCAGGCAAAAGCCGCTCTCCTTTTCCAGTCTCTTCATCTCCTCTATCTGCTTGTCTTTGAACTGCTGTTCCTGTTTTTTCTGGAGCCAATTTTTAAAGGCTTCCTCTGGGTCACCACAGTCCCTCTGGCAAAACGACAAAAGCAGTTTATTAGTCTGTTTAATGCCATAAAGTCAAAAGTCAATTATATTAAATTGTGTGTAAAAATACGTGTCTAAACAAGATGTCCAGGACCTCCAGCAGAAATATAGGCCCACAACATCAAAAATACAGCAGTATATTTCATTGTACACATGGGGTACTTTTTATCCCTGTGTTCACCAAACCCATCTTGAGTGTTTGCTGCTAAAAAGCTAATTTTTTTAGTTTCATCTGACCATAGAAGCCAGTCCCATTTGAAGTTCAGTCGTGTCTGATAACTGAATATGCTTGAGTTTGTTTTTAGATGAGCTAGGAGAATTTTTCTTGAAACCCTCCCAAACAACATGTGGTGATGAAGGTGCTGTTTGACTTTTTATTTTTACGGTTTTCTGACCCCAAGACTCAACTATTTTCTGCAATTCTCCAGCTGTGGTCCTTGGAGAGTCTATAGCCACTCAAACTCTCCTGCTCACCGTGCATTAGGACGATATAGACACACATCCTCTTCCAGGCAGTTTCGTAACATTTTATGTTGATTGTAAATTCTTAATTATTGCCCTGATGGTGGAAATGGGAATTTTCACTGCTCTAGCTCTTTTCTTAAAGCCACTTCACTAATTTGTGAAGCTCAATTATCTTTTGCTGCACATCAGAAATATATTCTTTGTTTTTTCTCATTGTGATGGATGATTAAGGGAATTTGGGCTTTGTTTTCCCTCCTATTTATATTTCTGTGAAACAGGAAGCCATGGCTGGATAATTTCATGTTTATAATCACCCTGGAGTGCTCAAAATTGTGAGTATGAATGGGAATACACTTCAGAGATATTTTACTCATAATAATTCCTAGGGGTGCCAATAATTGTGTCCAACGTGAATTTGAGAAAAGCATTTATTTCATAACGATATTTCCCCCTATTTTAAATTCTTATTATTCAATGAAAGGTTAGATTTTTGTGAATTTTTTAAATAAAAGATCAAAAGGATTAACAATGCAGATTGATTTTCACAGCCTTCTTTGATCATATTTACCAAGGGTGCTGATATTTTTGGCCATGACGGTATATATATATATATATATATATATATATATAATAAATAAATAAATGCTGTTCTTTTGAACTTTCTACAAATGAAAGAATTCTGAAATTGTTTCCACAAACTATTTAGTGGCACAATGTTTTCAACACTGATAATAATAGGAAATATTATTATTATGATAACAAGAAACATCAGCTTTGCCATGACAGGAATAAATTACATTTTAAAATATATTAAAACATATAACAGTTATTGTAATTTTGCAATATTAGTATTTATTTTATTTTTTTCACGCAGATTAATCGTTTGATAAGGTTTGACCCCAACTTCTTCCCGTCATCGCAGCGTGGAAGGTTATCTATCAAAATAGATCCTTTTACTAATGTGTATTATACTTGGAATGTATCCCTGGCAACTTAAGAACAGAGAAGCGGTTGTAACATCAAACAACGTGAGTTTCAGCAGAGCATACATGTTAAGGCTTTTACACAGGCAGAAATAAACATGACAACAGCCACTATAGCTTATATAAGATAATAAACACACGATTACGATAGATATGGTCTGTATGTGATTTTCTTGAATGAAAACAAAAGAATAATAAGGATTATGTCTCGTTCCTGGCGGAAGTGTGAAAGGTTCTGTTTCCTTCAACTAGTTTGTCATGCATTTCTTTTTCAACACATTTACAGGTAAATCCTAGTATTTTAAATTTGTGATTAATCATGATAATCACGACTGTGATTAACGCGATTACATTTTTTTAATCGATTGACAGCACTAATATATATATATATATATATATATATATATATTTACATAGCACATGGCCTGGCATCATAATTACTGGTTAAACGGCTCCCCCTGGTGGACATACCCTGCCGTTCATCCTTTCCATTTCCTGGGCTTTCTGAACTCTCCTCTCCTCCAGCAGCTGTTCTCTCTTCCTCATAAGCCATGATCGGAAGGCTATCTCATTCTCCTGACGCTTCTGTTCCTCTTCCTCTTTTTTCTTCAGCTCATCCTGAAAAGTAACAGAAGAAACAGAAAGAAAGACAGAACAAAAACATGAAATTACATCAGTTTTTATATATTACAACAGAAACTGATATTAAACTGATATTAAAACCACATCACACCTCTTTCGCTTGCCTCTCTCTCTGCTGCTGAAGTTTGGCCAGTAATTCTTTCTGCTGTGGTGAAAGAGTGAAAGTGGCATGTGAAGGAGCTCCATTTGCAGACTGGACCCTGCGCTTGTTGCCATGAACCCAGGTTCCCCTTTGGGACGGTCTGGCAGAACTGGGTCTATTTCGGTGCTTCGGTGGAGGTTTGGGGATATATAGAGTCTCAGTGCCAGGGGGAAAAGGTGAGATAGAATTTTGCCTCGGTGAGGAGACAGGACTCTTGCCGAGATGGAGACCAGACTCACTTTGCCGTGAAAATGCTCGCTGATTGTCGCTGTGAGAAACCGGCAAGGGAGGAAGCAATCCCTGACTTTCCACCTCCTTTAGACTCACTAGATCAAACTTTCCATCTTTTTCAATCAAAACCCGTCCCTCCTTCACTCCCTCATTATGTTCATCCTCAGGTTCTTGAATCTTGCTCTCCTCTTTCGGAGAGATCTTCAGTCTCTGCATTTGTCCGGACACCTCTTGCTCTTCCTCTAAGTCCCTATAGGAGGCACTGTTGCTCTCTTGAGCATCAAACTCTTGTGCAGGCACCACCAGGTCAACCAGAGTGTCTTTAAACTGCAGCCGTCTGCGCCGGCTATGGTCTGGAGGATCCTGGTCCTGGAGTTGTTTGTTAGCCTCTTGGATCTTTTCCAAAATATATTTCTTTTCTTCATCGAGCTCTTCATCGCTCTGTAAATGTGGAGAGGTTACAAGGTCATCCCTGTCAGGATCTAACACACCCTCTAATGGCTCCATGGGCGTTGGCCACCTTTCATCTGCTTCTTCATCAGCCATTTCCTTGCGTTTGTGTACATCTTTATGCTCATCTTCTTCAAGCTCTTTGTCTATCTGAGCTTCAATGTCATCCTCATCAGGATCCTTTGTTGGAGAAAATAACATGTTCAGATTGAGAAAACCACAGTAAAAGGAGTATGAAATTGTGTGTGTTAAAGGTGTAGTTTAGCCAAGACATAAGATTCTGTCATTATTTACTCACCCTCAGGTTGTTCAAACCTCTTTTAATTTTATATATATATATATGCACTGAACAAAATTATAAATGCAACACTTTTGTTTTTGCCCCCATTTTTCATGAGCTGAACTCAAAGATCTAAGACTTTTTCTATGTACACAAAAGGCCTATTTCTCTCAAATATTGTTCACAAATCTGTCTAAATCTGTGTTAGTGAGCACTTCTCCTTTGCCGAGATACTCCATCCACCTCACAGGTGATTAGACAGCATGATTATTGCACAGGTGTGCCTTAGGCTGGCCACAATAAAAGGCCACTCTAAAATGTGCAGTTTTATCACACAGCACAATGCCACAGATGTCACAAGTTTTAAGGGAGCGTGCAATTGGCATGCTGACTGCAGGAATGTCCACCAGAGCTGTTTCCCGTGAATTGAATGTTCATTTCTCTACCATATGCCGTCTCCAAAGGGTTTTTCAGAGAATTTGGCAGTACATCCAACCGGCCTCACAACCGCAGACCACGTGTAACCACACCAGCCCAGGACCTCCACATCCAGCATCTTCACCTCCAAGATCGTCAATCTAACAATCGTTTGCATAACCAAAGAATTTCTGCACAAACTGTCAGAAACCGTCTCAGGGAAGCTCATCTGCATGCTCGTCGTCCTCATCGGGGTCTCGACCTGACTGCAGTTCGTCATTGTAACCGACTTGAGTGGGCAAATGCTCACATTCGATGGCGTCTGGCACTTTGGAGAGGTGTTCTTTTCACGGATGAATCCCGGTTTTCACTGTACAGGGCAGATTGCAGACAGCGTGTATGGCGTCGTGTGGGTGAGCGGTTTGCTGATGTCAATGTTGTGGATCGAGTGGCCCATGGTGGTGGTGGGGTTATGGTATGGGCAGGCGTATGTTATGGACAACGAACACAGGTGCATTTTATTGATGGCATTTTGAATGGACAGAGATACCGTGACGAGATCCTGAGGCCCATTGTTGTGCCATTCATCCACGACCATCACCTCATGTTGCAGCATGATAATGCACGGCCCAGTGTTGCAAGGATCTGTACACAATTCCTGGAAGCTGAAAACATCCCAGTTCTTGCATGGCCAGCATACTCACCAGACATGTCACCCATTGAGCATGTTTGGGATGCTCTGGATCAGCGTATACGACAGCGTGTTCCAGTTCCTGCCAATATCCAGCAACTTCGCACAGCCATTGAAGAGGAGTGAACCAACATTCCACAGGCCACAATCAACAACCTGATCAACTCTATGTGAAGAAGATGTGTTGCACTGCGTGAGGCAAATGGTGGTCACACCAGATACTGAATGGTTTTCGGACCCCCCAGGACCCCCCCCAATACAGTAAAACTGCACATTTTAGAGTGCCTAAGGCACACCTGTGCAATAATCATGCTGTCTAATCAGCATCTTGATATGCCACACCTGTGAGGTGGATGGAGTATCTCGGCAAAGGAGAAGTGCTCACTAACACAGATTTAGACAGATTTGTGAACAATATTTGAGAGAAATAGGCCTTTTGTGTACATAGAAAAAGTCTTAGATCTTTGAGTTCAGCTCATGAAAAATGGGGGCAAAAACAAAAGTGTTGCGTTTATAATTTTGTTCAGTGTATATCCCCATTGACTAACATAGTATGGGGGGGAAATACTATGGCAATCAATGGTAAAGATAAAGATTTTATCAGTGGGGACTAGAAACTTTTTGGTTACCTGCATTCTTCAAAATATCTTCTTTTGTGTTCAAGCAGAAGAAAGAAACTCAACGATGACAGAATTTTCATTTTTAGTTGAACTATCCCTTTAAGGAGTGCATGTTTTCTAAAGGCTAAATCAGATACATAGAGCGTATGTGTTGAATAATGCAGGGCCATGAGACATAGTTCTCTGGGTGAGTGAAAGTGTGTATGGATCTGTGTCAGTGGGGTTGATTTCACACACACAGGTACAGCGTCTGTGTAATGGAATACCACACACCAGAAGACTGTCTCAGAGATATGAACCTGTTTCTGCCATCATTGCACATTCACTCACCTACCTGTTCCTGACTCTTGCTCTCCTCACTGATTAGCCAGTCCAGGTCTTTCTCAAAGTCATCCTCATACTCATCTGAAGTGTTCTGGACTGCAGAATCACTCATTTTCTCTTCACTTTCTTCTAAGACACAGCAAACGAAAAATGGAGCACATAGAAAAAAACATCTCCCTTCTGTTTCCAAACAATGAAGATAGAACCATTTTAATTTAATTAAAATGATCTGTTTTTGGATGTAAATGATTATAAATATGAATAAAATATGTAATATAATATTTGAAATAATTATTTGCCCATTTATTAATGAATGCTAGATTTTATTTAGACCGATTTATTGATCATCCTTAATTCTCACTTTAATTTAGTTACATAAAAGCAATTACAATTATATAGGTGACGTATAGAAAGACATATTGTATAAATGTACAACACACTTGGTTGTAGCTAGGGTTATGTAATAAATAATATGCAAATGCATTAGGGCTTTAGATTCAAATCGTTTGGAGTCTCATAAATTTGATGTCAGAGAGTTTCAGAAAGCGAAACACAGGAGCGTAGACATGGAAACTGATCCAAATGAGCAGCAACTGATCCATAATGAGCAAAGGTTATTATAGTTAACTAAAACTAAAACCTTTAATAAATTCGTTAATTCAAATATAATAACTTGATTTAAATTCATGTAGACTATTAAAAAGAACTCAAACTAAATAAAAACTAACTTAAAAAATAAAATAATCATAAAAATGACAAAAACACACAACTAAATTATTAAAATGTTAATTTAAATAAAGTATTAATAAAACAAATAGTATCTCAGTGATACTAAAATAACACTGGTCTACAGTGACAATATTCTACATTGCTGTTCAATAAAAAAATCTCATTTGTAATTCTAAATTGTTATTCATTCTTCTTTCTTTATTTATTTATTTTTTTACTGTTTTTAACTCAAACTTTGCAGACGCAGCTTACATATTTAAAGAGGGACTTTATATTTCATGTTGTAAATGCCACATATGGCCATTCCACTAAATGCACTGCAATGCCTTAATAATTTGAATGTGAAATTTCTGTGATAAAATAACATTTTAACGAGCATTAAGGCTAATATTACAACACAAAACCTGGTGGTCTTGTCATTGCATGATATAGTTAACCTATCGTCTGGTTTTAGAATTCAGCTTTATTACTTTCCCGCGCCTGAAAATGTATGCAGCTTACCTTCAAAACTTTAGTATGGTGTTGCCTCGCGTTAAGTGCAAAAAATAGTGAATGGTAATTCATTAGCCGGCCTATTTATTCTAGAGATCTGGTCTCTACGCGCACCTGCACATTAGAGAGCAGGTCGCTCTAATCCTCTGCTGGCCTCAGCTTCAAAGTAGCATGTAACAGGTGTTGCCATAGAGACGCACAACACGGCCTGTCGTGGCAGCGCGCGCATGCGCAGACTATTTGTAAATGTAGAAGGGAGATCCAGCCAGATTTTATCTGTGATACAGTTAGTGGAAAAAACAAATAAGATACAACAAAGGATACTTTGGCAAAATCGTTATGAATAAACAATTAAAGTTTATTTCCTTAAATAAGGTGACGTAAGCAAAGAAATAATTTTCTACGTCTATTAATTGTACTTTATTATATGCTTTGGCAATATTCGAATTTTTAACAACCATGCCAATAAAGTTTTGCCTACCCTAACGCTTACCTGGATTTCACTTTCTTGTAAAAAATCTTGTCAACAAAACTAGTACAAAGACAAAAATGATTGTGCATTAATATTATAATACTGTTAATAATATTTAAAAGCTATTTATAACAGGACAGAGTGTGAATAATAACTTTAAGGTCCTGGCACTACATTATTAAAAGATCTCTTCTTTTTATTATCTCGGAAGTACCACGAATAGCTCGTATTTTCACGTTTATGGTAAATGTAGTCCCTACTAGATTAAATAAAACACAGTTCATAGGAGGAAAAACTCGATTTCCCATAATACACCTCGACCCGCATATAAAAGTCACGACACGCCTCCACTGGCAGAACTGTTGAAGAAGCTACGTGCAAAACTGCATATAGTTACTTTACACCCATTTATGATCTTCTTATCAACTGGCAGTTCGTGGACCGATACAGTTGTTGTCGCTCAGTAGACAAAATGACTTCTATAGCTCTGTGCACAATAAACAGCTCAGCGAGATCAATAGCAAGACTGTGCCAAGTGTCCCGCTCTGCGCATGGTACAGCTGATTTCCACTCTTTCGTAGTCCGTTACTCTACCCTCCGTAAATGTGCCTTTCTTCCGGGAGGGAAATGGTCATTCATAAGAGCAGCAACGAGACAGATGTCTCAAGCATCGCCGGGGAGGATCTCACTCGGACGGTACGGTAAAGGTGTATTTTTGGCTGCTGGGGCAGCAGCTGTCACCGGGGTTCTGACGGCAGGTGTAAGTCACTTTCAGCGGGCCGAGATGGCAACGAAGATAC
Organism: Onychostoma macrolepis; assembly: GCF_012432095.1. Taxonomy (NCBI): domain Eukaryota; kingdom Metazoa; phylum Chordata; class Actinopteri; order Cypriniformes; family Cyprinidae; genus Onychostoma; species Onychostoma macrolepis. The sequence continues at coordinate 19,107,067 of NC_081162.1, forward strand.
CCAGAATTGAAGAAGAAGAAGGGACTATACGGGAGAGATGCAAGTCGTTCATGTCTCTACCAGTCACTGACATCAAGGTCTTAGAGCAGAGGAAAGACGCGATGTCTGCGAGAATGGAGATGCTCATCATGGAGACACAAGCTGCATTCTGTAGAGCTCTTGAGGAGGTGGATGGAGGCTCGTTCATGGTGGACAGATGGAGTAGGAAGGAAGGTTAGCTCATTTCTGCTGCTCATGTGTGTTTCATTTAAAAACATTTTCAGTGATGCTATAAATAAAACAAAATATATTTACCATAACATAACTAGTGGCACACAACACAAGGCTTAGATAAAGTAGAGCAAACATGGTGGTCCAAAGTCTAATTTATGTTTGGGTCTATTACAGGTATATGGGGGGCCATTTCCACAACATAAGTGGAAATAATAATATGTTATTATTTAACATAATGTTTTGTTAAAAAATAAATAAATAAATAAAAGTTTACATTTTGGTAGATGTATACGTTTTTATAACATAACTTTGACTTTATATATAATAATTTCGGCCTTTTATCATAATTGTGACTTAATTGTGTCACAATTATGACTATTTATCTCATAATTTCAACTTTTTCTGTCAATTATCACTCTATCTAATAATTTTGACTCTGTCATGATGATTTATTTGTTATAATTTCTACTTTTTATCTCGTTATTTATGTCTCATTTTTATGTCATAACTGTTTGTCTTAATTTTAACAGTTTTCATAATTTCTACTTTTTTATTTCTTAATTATGCCGAATAAGTTGTCCCAGATGACGTACTATGCACCTATATGATGCACTCTACCATCTCTCTATGAATTTTATAAGGTGATTTTGTCATCCAACATCAAAATCAGAAATGGACTTCCATAGCTTATAAAAAATAAAAAAAAAAAACACTTTCCAAATGTTCCTTTTAAAACGTAATTGGTAAAGTGTCAGGCTTATTTCAAAACATTTCATTTTGACTTAATTGACTATTCGTAATGCATCTTAGGTTTTTATTGTTGCATTCTAATTATTATTAAGCTGTCATTGTGACAAAAATGTGTGCTTTATGATTATATAATATAACAATCTGCTATATAAAGTAAATTTTTCCATAGATCAGTGATTCCCAACAAGGCGTTGGAAAAATTTAGATTTTGCTTTAAGCTAAAAAACAGAAACATTCATTCATTAAATTTTAGCTAAAAGATTTTTGCTGGAGTTACATTGTAACAAAACCGATTGCATGTTTCTCTTGTGTCTAATAAAGGTGGTGGTGGCATAAGCTGTGTGATGCAAGATGGGAAGGTTTTTGAAAAAGCAGGTGTGAACGTGTCCGTGGTGTTTGGGAACCTTACTGAAGAGGCCGCCAAGCAAATGCGCAGCCGTGGAAAAGTTCTGAAAGGGAAAGATGGTGAGAGACTGACTTCCTATTTCTAGGTGAATGCAGAGTGTGACTGAAACCAGTTCCTTATATCTTTAGTTCTACTTCTAGTTTTTAATTTTGGAATTAGTGGTCTTAAGGCGTTTACTGTGAAGATTTGTCATGCCTCATGGAATTGAGGGTGATTGAGAGGACGTGACTTGATGCTTAATTTATTGTTTTTACCGTTTAGCATTATCTCTGTGTTCCAGGGAAGCTGCCGTTCTGTGCCATGGGCGTGAGTTCAGTCATACACCCAAAAAACCCCCACATTCCCACAGTGCACTTCAACTACAGATACTTTGAGATTGAGGAAGCAGACGGTGAGTGTTCTTGCCAAGTCATTCGAGGCTGTGAGAAGAGAGATGTTGCTATCTGTGACCACCACCCATCACGTTCTCTACTCATCTCACTCCTTGTCACAGGCACAAAGCAGTGGTGGTTTGGTGGAGGAACGGATCTCACTCCTGTTTATGTTGATTTGGAAGATGCCGCCCATTTCCACAAGACTCTGAAGGAAGCATGTGACAAGCACCATCCTAAGTATTACCCAGACTTCAAAAAGTGGTAGGAATCTCATTACGGTTGTGTGTAGTTTGAACGGGGTGTGTTACAGCTGTTATGGGTGTGAGGATGCGTGTGGTGGATGAGCGTTTTATCTCCTGGGTGGATTTTAACTGTTCAGCAATGATAAGATTTCCCATTATTTGCAGCAGCTATTGTTTTGTGTTGTTTTTTGTGAGTCAACACTTTTGTTTTAAGACATCCCTTTAATTTTCTTTTCAGTTTATCATGAATGAGACAGATGCTCATTCAAAAGACAAAGTCTTTAAAATCTTTGATTGCTAGTACTTAATTTTGATATTTTATAATTTTTTTAAAATTAATTTGATTAAATCTGTGATTAAATAGATTTTCTCCTTAAATATTAAATTAGCACTTGTATATTTTCTTTTTTCCTCAAGGTGTGACAATTACTTCTACATCCGTCACCGAGGGGAGACGAGAGGCATTGGTGGGATCTTTTTTGATGATTTGGATTCCCCTAATCAGGAGGAGGTCTTTAATTTTGTGAAGAGCTGCGCTAAGACTGTGGTGCCTTGTTACCTGCCCATTGTAAACAAACATCTAAACGACTCCTTTACCCCTGAGGAGAAGGACTGGCAACAAGTCAGGAGAGGCAGGTTGGTTAAAGAGGGAGTCTAAACTGATGTAGAGTGATTTTATATATATATATATATGTAAGTGATTTAAATATATACAAAGATGCATCAAATTGATCAAAAGTGACAGTAAAGACTTCCATTGTTACAAAAAGAATTCTATTTAAAATAAATGCTGTTTTTTAACTTTCTATTAATCAACAAATCCTGAAAAAAGTACCAGGATTTCCACAAAAATACTGAGAAGCACAACTGTTTTCAATATAATAAGAAGAAATGTTTCTTGTGCATCAAATCGGCTTATTACAATCATTTCTGAAGGACAATATGACACTGAAGTAATAGATATGAAAATGCAGGTTTGCAATTATAGGGGTCAGTTATATTTTGAAATATATTAAAAATAGTGCTGTCAATCAATTACAAATTTTAATCACGTTAATCACAGTCGTGGACTGTGATTAATCATGATTAATCGCAAATTTAAAATACTAGGATTTACCTGTAAATGTGTTGAAAAAGAAATGTATGACAAACTAGTTTAAGGAAACAGAACCTTTCACACTTCCGCCAGATATGACATAATCCTTATTATTCTTTTATCATTATTCTTTTGTTTTTATTCAGCCATTATCAGCCTTTAAACTGGCAATAAAACGTTTACCAAGCCACATCGCTTCAACCCCAGTATACATTTACCCAACTATTATCAAAAGTATTTCTAAATAAATACAACAAAACATTTCTTGCGACCTTATGTGAAGTATTATGACAAAATGCATTATGAAGAAGAATTGGACCTGTTCTGCAGCTGCATTAGAGCTAACATTAGCATCATGCTACATAAGACAATATTAATAGTACAACTTTACTCAGAACTCACTTCAAACCACCATCGAGTGTTTGTAATAACTTCCTTTTGCGTTCACGTGTGGAATTTGGTCGTTTACTGTTGTTAAAATATGCTATTTATAGCCTTTTATATCGCTGCACAAATTAGCATTTCAGATGTACACATTCAATCTCAAGAAAATCACATACAGACCATATCTATCGTAATCGTGTGTTTATTATCTTATATAATCTATAGTGGCTGTTGTCATGTTTATTTCTGCTGCTCTGCTGAAACTCACGTTGTTTGTGATGTTAACCGCCTCTCCGTTCTTAAGTCGCCAGGTTAGTTATACATTAGTTATACATTACAAGTATAATACACATTAGTAAAATTATCTATTTTTATTTTTATTTGTCTATATACACTTTGGGCGGCCGCGGTACATTAAAAAAGTAGCCCAAAAAACCGCAACCCGCTCTGTCATTTTTCCCGCAACTGTATTTTCAAAATAAACCACTTGTGCCGTTACCCTGGCAACACTGGTTCTCTGTACCCTCATCACACAATGATAGATAACCTTCCGCGCTGCGATGACGGGAAGAAGTTGGGGTCAAACCTTATCAAACGATTAATCTGCGATTAAAAAAATATGAATCGCATGCGTTAACGTTGACACCCCAAATTAAAAACATCAAAATTCTAATTGTAATATTTCACAACTGTACTATTTTATTGTGTTTTAATCAAATAAATGCAGCCTTGGTGAACATAAGACATTGCTTTCAAAAACATTTTAAAAAGCCCCAAACTTTTGAACAGTAATGTGTATATAAATATATTAATGCTATCAAACAATTAATCACATCCAAAATAAAAGTTTTTGTTTACAAAATATATGCATATGTACTGTGTATATTTATTATATATATATATATATATATATATATATATATATATATACACACACAAACATGCATGTATATATTTCAGAAAAATGTTATTTTATATATTAAATATATTTATTTATAATATAAATTATGATATACAGTATCTCACAGAAGTGAGTACACCCTCACATTTTTGTAAATATATATATATATATATATATATACCCACAAAAGTGAGTACACCCCTAAGTGAAAATGTCCAAATTGGGCCCAAAGTGTCAATATTTTGTGTGGCCACCAATATTTTCCAGCACTGCCTTAACCCTCTTGGGCATGGAGTTCACCAGAGCTTCACAGGTTGCCACCGGAGTCCTCTTCCACTCCTCCATGACGACATCACAGAGCTGGTGGATGTTAGAGAACTTGCGCTCCTCCACCTTCCGTTTGAGGATTCCCCACAGATGCTCAATAGGGTTTAGGTCTGGAGACATGCTTGGCCAGTCCATCACCTTTACCCTCAGCTTCTTTAGCAAGTGTTTGGGGTCGTTATCATGTTGGAATACTGCTCTGTTGATCATGCTCTGCTTCAGTATGTCACAGTACATGTTGGCATTCATGCTTCCCTCAATGAACTGTAGCTCCCCAGTGCCGGCAGCACTCATGCAGCCCCAGACCATGACACTCCCACCACCATGCCTGACTGTAGGCAAGACACACTTGTCTTTGTACTCCTCATCTGGTTGCCGCCACACACACTTTACACAATCTGAACCAAGTAAGTTTATCTTGGTCTCATCAGACCACAGGACATGGTTCCAGTAATCCATGTCCTTAGTTTGCTTGTCTTCAGCAACTGTTTGCGGGCTTTCTTGTGCATCATCTTTAGAAGAGGCTTCCTTCTGGGACAACAGCCATGCAGACCAATTTGATGCAGTATGCGGCGTATGGTCTGAGCACTGACAGGCTGACCCCCCACCCCTTCAAACTCTGCAGCAATGCTAGCAGCACTCATACGTCTATTTCCCAAACACAACCTCTGGATATGACGCTGAGCACATGCACTCAACTTCTTTGGTCGACCATGGCGAGTCTTGTTCTGAGTGGAACCTGTCCTGTTAAACCGCTGTATGGTCTTGGCCACCGTGCTGCAGCTCAGTTTCATGTTCTTGGCAATCTTCTTATAGCCTACGCCATCTTTATGTAGAGCAACAAATATTTTTTTTCAGATCCTCAGAGAGTTCTTTGCCATGAGGTCCCATGTTGAACTTCCAGTGACCAGTATGAGAGAGTGAGAGCGATAACACCAAATTTAACACACCTGCTCCCCATTCACACCTGAGACCTTGTAACACTAACGAGTCACATGACACCGGGGAGAGAAAATGGCTAATTGGGCCCAATTTGGACATTCACTTAGGGGTGTACTCACTTTTGTGGCCAGCGGTTTAGACATTAATGGCTGTGTGTTGAGTTATTTTGAGGGGACAGAAAATTTACACTGTTATACAAGCTGTACACTCACTACTTTACATTGTAGCAAAGTGTCATTTCTTCAGTGTTGTCACATGAAAAGATATAATAAAATATGAACAAAAATGTGAGGGGTGTACTCACTTTTGTGAGATACTGTAAAATATAAATATAGACATGTAAATACATGTAAATATTTTCTAAATATATACTGTGTGTATGTATTCATATATACATAATAAATATACACAGTACACATACATATATTATGCAAACAAAATATTTTATTTTGGATGCGATTTAATCATTTGACAGCACTAAAATATATATTTATTGATTATATTGAAAATATTATATTGCCAGCAACATACAGACCTACATACAGAAATATCTTAAAATTATATACAAAAATAAAAATACTGTCTTATGTGAATTCAGATGGTCTTAAGTCTAGTTCTAGTTTCTAAAATAACTCAATATTAATAATATTCAATAGTCTATATTTCATATATAGCATAGTTATTACTACATTTGTAATTGCTTTTTGAGTTTAATTTGATGTTTGTCATATAATATGTCTGTAATATACAAATGTTCAAAACTCTTTGTGTCTCTTAGGTATGTGGAATTTAATTTAGTGTATGACAGAGGGGTGAAATTCGGCCTGGCCACACCTGGGTCTCGCATTGAGAGCATCCTGATGTCCCTACCACTTACCGCTAGGTAAAGGACTTTGTATTTTAAAGTACTTTGTATCCTTTTTAGATTTTATTATAACATTTTGCAAAAATTAATAAAAGTTACATTTTAAAAATTTTTTTTTTTTTTAACGTTTTACCTGAGCTCCACTTTTAACACAAGTAAATGTTTTTCCACACCAAACAGATTTTCACAACCATTTCCAAAAATGAGCTCATATGATAACCTCAAACAATAAAGGAAAATTCTTCATGATATAACCCTTTTAAAAAATCACAGTAATGTTTTGAAGTAAACTTCTTTCTTTTTTAAACTCTCTTTATTGTGTTAATCTATTGTTTAATGTTACTAACTCACTAGCCATAAATGTTTCATTTCAGGTGGGAGTACATGCACGAGCCAACAAAAGGCACTAAGGAAGCCAAGATGCTGGAGGTCTTACGGAACCCTAAAGAATGGATCTGATTGAGAGGAAGACCAGTTTAACTAGTCATCAATATTGCCATTATTGGATGGGAATTGTGAAAATGGTGGGTGGGTTTTTCTTTGGATTAGCTCAGTGATACCAAACACATCAGCAACTTCAATAAGTACAACATTCACTAAACAGAAAATCAACTTCTCAGACAGGACACATTCTCATCATTTGACTCATTGTTTTTGCTGACTGACTGCAGCACTGCACGATTACTGGTTTGGCTGTAATGAACTCTCTATCACTGCCATCGGCTGTATGGATTCACTGGAGATGCAGTGTTTACTCCTGTGACACTGTTACTTAGTTACAGCTTTGTTTCTGCTTGCACTGCTTTAATCATGACTACTGGTGTATTCGAAACCTGTAATGGCTTTGGTATGCTGTTTTTGAATGGATGTGTTAATCGCGTATGTCTAAAGGGTCATGTTTACCATGTGCTGATGCAAGCACCCATGCCATTATTGCTTTTCTTACCCTGTTAATTTTTTGTGCCTCACTTCAAGGTTGTTTTGTGTCCATGTGCTAACATATCTTTATCCTTGTATTTTTTTTTATACTGATAATAAAATAGGAATCAGAAATAGGAGTATTCTCAGGACATTATAATGTTGATATTCTGTGTATTACGAAACAAAATAAAGCTTTTCTATGTGGTTTAATCTGGTGTACTGATAAATCTGGTCAATAGGTGTTCATAAACCTAAAAAAACATTCAGTTCTGAGATGCTATTATTAGCTTTTCCTGATATAAAAACTGCATGGTTTGTGTTCAAGTTTATATTAGGCATGGTTAATTATATTCACCTGATGTCTCCAAGGCAGCAGAACAAACTTTGTGTCCAAAGTAATTCAGGTAGCAAATGTGCTGCATTTTAACATTAATGGGTATGTTGAAGTTACACTGAACTTTAAAGCAAGTACATTAAATCCGAAGTTAGTAACCTGTTTGGATTTGTTAAATTTATAAGGGAATACTGTAAGGCTTTGTACATTTATACATAACGTAATAATATTGCTATAATATTAGACTTTTAGCAAATTTTTATAAACTTCATACATACACTACCATCTGTTTTTTTGTCAGATATTTTGCTTTTAAAAGTCTCTCATGCTACCAATAATGATGTGAATTATTACAATTTACAATAATATGCATTCCTGTGACTAACATTAATCATTGTAATATAATGATTTGTTACTCAAGAAATTCTCTGTATTATCAATGTTGAGAACAGTTGTGCGGCTTAATATTTTTGTGGAAACCATGATACATTTTTCTTTGAATAATACAATTAAACCGTCATTGAAACAATTATTTGTAACTATTTTTAAGTCTTCATTGTTACTTTTGATCAATTCTGTCTTCGTTTTTTTTTTCTAAATATGTATACTTCAGTGTATAAGAACTAAGTCAGAGGAGTGAGGGCCAAAAAAACTTTTATTACAAATAAAAGTCAAGCTCAATCATTACAAAAAATTAAATTTGTTCTTAATACATTTATATATACACACATTATCTATCTCTGAGTAAGGCTTAAGCAATAAACACCACCACAATCACTCTTAACTGCCACAGAAATATCAGCCTGCACATGTACAGCAACATCAGTCAAAGTCTGCCAAACTTGTATCATCATCAGACTGCATTTCAAATGACGGTAGTCTTATTTCACATTACCTTTAAAAACACAAACAATTTTAGGCAAAGTGAAACTGTTTTGATTTTCACAAAGCTTTCTTGAGTTAGTGCTGGTGATGGATTTTCTTGCATATTTATGTCAGCCGAGCATGTTGTTGATGAACTAAGAATATAAACTGTAGAAAGCCAAGACGACAAACCAAACAGCATTTGCCATTTTTTCCTCTAGTAATTTATCACATCTTTTTCATATAAGATCACATCAATTAATATTCCTTTACACATCAATTAATATTTCTTTACAAAGAGCAGTCGCTGCCCTGAAAAGTGCATTCACTCATAGTTACTGAATAAGTACAAATGCGTCGACTTTTCCATTGTGTTCTCTTTCCTTCATATCCCCACCCCACACACACACACACACACACACACACACACAGACCCATAAACACACACTTTCCTGATATTTAATACTGAATATTTCCTTGTTGATTTTTCCCTCTAATTTTTTAGGGGACTAGGACAGCTTGTTCCCATAATTTGATCCTAATCTGAAATTCTCCTGGTTTTTGTTTATTGTAGCTGGGCCTGAGGTGAAACCTAGACTCTGAGTAAGAACCAGGAATAAATGGTATGAGGTAAACGGTGTCTGCTTGCTGTTAAACACACAGACAAGCCCAACCTGATAGTGTCAAATATCCTAAATTGTTTTATAACAGTGAAGAGACATTTTAAGAGGAAAAATCAGTAACACTTTACCTGAAGTGCATATATACATATACATTAAAATCCACTGTATGATCTCATGAATAATTGTAACCACAATACTTACCTATTCATTGTTACACTTTTTGAAAATATGATGTATTAAAACACATGATAAACAACTGATTTTAGATGTAACAAGGAATCTGCAAATATTATAATGCATTTTAACTTTGGTTACAATTATTTATAAAAATACAGAATGCTTTACAATGTACATTAATAAAAGGTGTCAGGTTAAAGTGTTCGCAAAAAGTCATTTGTCGTGGGAGGAGAGTTATGCTTTGTAGCACACTCTATTTAGCGTTACTAAGTTGCCACTAACACTTGCATTGTAAATGCAAACATACCGCAATTCTGACCTAAAACCACAGTGTGAAAGCAAAAGGGTTGAATCAAACTACTGTTTCAAACAATCAAACCATGTGTAAAATCAGCCTTCAACACATTCAAAATAAACCAGAATTCAGTTAAAAACAACCAGCATGGTAAAGGCAGTCATAATTGTTATTTCTCAACATTCTCTAAGAGGTTAGAGAAACAAAACACAAGTTATTTACCCTAAAACAAATCTAAAAGAGAGCCTGCACAACTCAGCTGCACACAAAAAGCATGCTTCTTGCTCCTTATTAATTACCTCCACAATGGACAATTCATCTTGCTTGTCCTAGAATCCCCAGCTTGGGACGCTTAATATGCTCGTTTAATCCTTGGCCACAATAAGAACACATTTCACAAGGCTGTGACCATAAATTGCTCCAAAGGGTGCCGTCAGAATTTTTCACCGGAATTTTTATTTATTATAGATAGAGGATTGGTATTTTGGCCTGAAGCAATGGTTTAAAAACATCTTAATGATGGATTTGTTTCTTACAAACATGCAGCTTTTCACTGCGCAAGATGTTAACCGATGGACTACAGTCATGTGGATTATTGTGATGTTTTTATATCAGCCGTTTGGTCTCTCATTCTGACGGCACCCATTTACTGCAAAATATCTATCAGTGAGCAAGTGATGTAATGCTAAATTTCTCCAAATCTGTTCCACTGAAGAAACAAACTAATCTACATCTTGTATAAACTGAGAGTGAGTAAATATTCAGCAAATTTTCATTTTTGGGCCGAACTATTCCTTTCAGTATTGTATTTTCCGAAATGCAAAACCTCACACACGTTGACTTTGTGCCCACTTAGTCTGATTCATCATTAACAACCACGATGCTACATAAAATCAGGATTGAATTTGTTTGGTCAATGTTATCAGCAATGTATTATCAGCAAATTCAAATGGTTATCCATTTAGCTGAAATGTTTCCAACATGCTAACCAAATCTAACAACACAGTGTTTAACACCTCAACTAGTGGAAAAGAAAAATCAACCCAATATCAATATTTCATTGAGGCTGTGAGTCCAGTGCATAGTGACGTCTATGCAATTCTATAGAGATAGCCTAAGCTTAGATGGCTATTGATAAAGGTTACAATGAACCTTGAAGTACAGAATGTCAGTAAACTTTACAACTTCCTGAAAATATTGTGCATTTTTTTCCTCTGAAACTGATTATTTACAATTATATTTTTTAGTTGTCCCATGAGAGGCCACAACTGACCAAATATTCAGTTCATTTCTAAGATGTTCTGACACTCATAGGACTTGCTAACTTGGAAGAATGGCTAATGACATTACAGTACTTTGTCATTGGATTTGGGCTTGGATTAGGATTCATGCTGTTATGAGTTCTACGAACATCTCTGAAATCAAAGCAATTCAATGTTTAACAATGTAACGGTACTAAGAATAATGTTATTGCATAAGTTGTTTTCTCTTTACATTAAGTAAAGAAGTTCAGCTCTTATGCTAGTGCTGGAGTTGAAAAGCCTGTAATTGTAGTAGTGAAGTTGTAAAAAAATACTTCTAGTACTTAAAAAATAAACAGCCAAAGCATGTTCACATCCTGCAAAAACATTAGCTATAAAAGAGAAGAGAGACACAGCGAGTAAGGAATGACAGGGTTTGCAGCATTGGTATCAAAATGCATCCCTACATGAGGCAGGATAACATGCCTGGAAGATCCTTCACTTTCCCTGGGAGATGATAACAGTGTTACCGTGGTTACTGATGATGTCTTCGTATTGTGGTGGAGGCTCCGCTTCAATCTGTATATCTGTATGGCCCACAGCTTCCTCGTATGAAGGGGGCGGGTCACCCCGACTGCCCCGCCCAGGTGTGAGGTCAGCACCTGGGTAGGCGGGGCTACTGTGGGCACTGATCTCTGAGTGAGGACTGATGTCAGGATGGTAGTCCCGACCCCACTGGTCCATTGACACCACTGATAGGGTTGTGTCTCTTTGTGGGCGCCCAATGGCAGGACTCTGCTGGGATCTTTTGCGTGAGTGGCATCTCCAAACTGTGATGGAAACTGCCGCAATGAGCAGCAAAACCAGCAGCAGGGGTAAGATCAGGTACAGGGAATGAACGCCACCGGCGATGGACTCCAGTCCTCCGGGCCTGGGGCTACTTTCACGCTGGTACTCCTCCCAGAATCGCCTCTGTAAGGGTGTTTTTATTGACATCAGGTAGCTATATTGAATTATATTGAATGCACAAAATGCAATATGAAAAAAAAAAAAAAAGGTCATTTGTATCAAAAGCAAAAGACGACTGTATAGTTGGAAAATTGAACAAAAGCATTTTTGTAATTCCATAAATATATAACATTCAATTTGTAAGGGTGGAAAAACACAATTAGTTAAGGACATTGTCTGGATAAATGTAAATAATAAGCACAACAAAATCGTTTGTATTGAAAACAAAAACCACACCCTCTTCAATGTCATCAAGACCGATAATCAAGACTTTGCACACCAACACAAAGCAATGACTGTGCACCATAGAACTGACCTGAAAATGCCTTCAGAACTACAATTCAGTTCCTGAATTTGCATGATGTAGAATTGCATTTCAAAACATTTCAGAATGTAGGAAGTATAAATAAATGAATTAAATAAAAAAATAAATAATGGTGAAAATACATTTTTAACTTGTAAAGCAAAGTTTGTTAAGGTAAACTTTGAATCTTGACTTGTTTAAAAGTTTTGAAGAAAGTTTAAAAAGCCCTTAAGTTTGAAGGACAAGTGGACAGAGAAAATGACAGACAGATTGAAATGAGACCTTATAGAAATTTGCATTCGGTTTTTCTATTTAAATTAACATTTGTGGACGAGGGTGGAAGAATACTTCATTGTCCAGAATGTATTACATTTGTTACAATTTAGTACATTCTTCTTCCAATTCAAATTCAAATTCATGATTCAAAAGGAAGCCTGAAAGCCTGAGGCTGAAAGGCTCTCTGAGGTTTTACACCAAAATAAAATCTTGACGGTTTAACATTTGAAAATGAAGAAATAAAGAGTGTCATATATATTAGTATTGTAATTTTAAAGTTTTACTATAAAATAAAATTATTGTTATACTATTTTTCTTAAATTCTTGATTTTCTTTATTTCATGTAATATTTTTATTTAGTACAAATAATAATCATCACAATATTAATAATTATATTCACAATTATTATCAAAACCATTTTTGGTCAAATGTGCTTGAGTGCATATCTACAAAAGCACATCAAACCTGTAGTGATTTTTTTTTTATCACAATCGTCAGAGAGAGAGAGAGAGAAAACCCCCCACACAATTATATTTTCCCCCCAAATCATCCACCCTACCCTGGACTCAACAAGTGCACACATTCCGTAAAAACATACTGACTTTATCACTGTTCTGATATTTTGTATAAACAGTGTAAACGCCCACAAGCACACAACTCAAACATCCTTAATCTGAATGACGCATAATTAACCAGCCTGAGAAAATGTGTACCCACTGAGCCTTTCCTGTCGATAATGCTCACTTCCTGCCTAGAGGAAATACCACGGAGTGGAATGACTGAGAGGAAGTTATGTTCAAGTTCATGCAAACCCATAAGCACCCATCTACTCCAAACTCACCGTTTTCTCATCATTCTCAAACGCCTCCCTAGCTTCTTCATAACTGCAGATTTCCTCCCTGCATTCTCGCTGGATGTTCCCTTGTTTCATCTCCTCCAAGAAGAAGTTTGCTCTTGGGAGCCTCCGCAGCACCGAGTGCGCGGCATCTGCTGGCAGGAATACTGGCGGAGATACAAACAATAAGCATACAGCAAAGAAACAAGGAGGGGGGCTATGACCGACAAAGTGATTTCTTTGAAATGGCTGGTTCCGCCCAGGAACAAGGAGCTTGTGAAAGAATAGTCTACTGTTCCTCAGCATTGAGAGTGGGAGAAATAAAACAGATGCTATATTGTGATGCATAATTATCTGATTAGGCATGGATTAAATATTAGAAACACTATTTAGGTCAAGACCCTTGTTGACAATCTGTGACTAATACTACTGGGAAATTACTGACAGAAAGATGCATCACCTTTACATGACATCCATGAGATCACAAGCTGGCTCAGCAAACACACCCACTACATATCTTGGCAACGTCAAGAAACACAAAACGGCATCCTTGAAAATATCACAGTCTCTGGCAGAAATAAAGTATAAAAAGTCTCACCGGCTCCCATGATTCCTGCCGCTTTTCAAAGGGGGAAACTGGACCTTGGGAACGACAGAACAGACGACCAGATTTAATCAACGACCACCCATTTACAGTAACGTATATCACTTGTGCTCAAACATTTTCACTTTCTCAAAACAAAGTCAAAACAACAGCAATATTCTCGATGGAATACGGCATAAGACACTACAGAGCGGTGTCCATATGTTAAATCACAATAAACAGCACAAATCTGTCCAAAAACATAAATCATTTTGTATGGCTCAAGGACTGTTAGCTTACTAGCATGTAACGTTACAGGACACAGTCAACCATTGTCAGCACACGAATAAAAACAGGTACGTTTTTGACAAGCACAAAACGATTGTTATTTCACTAACGTTACACAGAAACGTAAAGCTCCCGCCTCGAAACGTTAAAAAAAACATGATAGGCATACAAAATTGTTCGTTAATTCAATCTATACGTGATGACTATCGACTGAAGCTTGTCGATGCGGTTTTATACATAAAAACGGCACAAATTAATATAACCATCGACGCGCCCGAAGCTATATGTGTTGTATATAATAATTAGAAAAGGCTGCGACTTTAAATTAGATGAACAAAAATAAACAAAAACTGTTTACCCGTTCCACCCAAACGCGTACACCGTTACTCCCAATGTCCTGATTTGGCGCATGCGCAGTCAGGAGTCAGAATTAACTGGATAGGAACGAACATAGTAAGCCGCTGACGCGGGTTTCGGGATATGGGGTGTAATTACAGAACAAGATTCCTTCTTTTGTAAATCCTTTTTTGTAGATATATGAGACAGGAAGGAATTTGTAATGTTTATATCGGCTTTTAGGTGATAATTGCTTGCCAGTGAATGTGAGAAACAAGTGAACCGGCCTATATTAATGCATTAACAGTTAGTTAAATTTAGTTGTGATGAACAGTTTATTCCGCCGGTCTTAACTGTTGCTTTTTATCTCATCGTTTTTATATAGGCTATTTTTTTTTCCATAATTTAAATTTAATTTAAATTTCAGTGTGCTTCAAAAGTAGTGTCCTGATTAAATTTTGTAGGTCTATAAACATTCATGAAATAAACATTTCATAGACAATTAGCCTACAGGTTGTGTCTGTGTTGTGAATTGGGATATAAATAGTAATATATTACATAATAATAATAATAATAAATATTAACAAAAGGATGCTTTAAAATGTTCAAAAATGGTTCAAAAAGGAACCCATGGGGGTCATTAATTCACCTTTAAGTAAAGGTTCCAATTAGAACCTTTTCAAAAAGGTTCAGAAATGAACCCTTTAAGGTTCCCCCACAGTTGCAATCCTTAGGAACCTCAAAAGGTTCATTTTTTAACCTTTTCCTCTTAGAGTATACTATCAAAATGAATCTATTGCATAGCTATGGGTTTTTGTGTGTGTGTGTGTGTGTGTAAAAAAGTAAAACAAAATTGTACAAATAACCAAGTATAGCCTAGCCTAAAAGCAATTAAATATCCATATTTCAAAAGAAAGTAAAAGAAAATTAAATAATAGGCCTACAGTAATAAAGTAATTCAATTGAAACAAAAGTTATTAAGATAAACAAAAGATGAAGAATGTGTTATAAGTGATGGACATACATTTAGATATTATGGTGAACAGACACGTGTACTGCTATCACAGTAATCTTGCTCATTTTCTCTTATGTGTATTAATCAACAGGGATTCTCTAAATAAATTTGTGTCTTGTTGAACTATTATTTTGAATAATGTCTTTTTGCGGGCATTCATTTTCTTCTCTCTCTGTTTAGAATCGGCAATCAATGATGAGTTGCTAGAAAGCACATTTGGCCTATGATGTCTTAAATCACACTTTTATATTCTATACATAAAGGTCAGATATACCCAGAATTATGTGTATTCACAAAGGGGAAAGCTGTTAAATGTGGCTAAGGGTAAAAAATATAATATCAAAAAATGTGGCTAAGGCAAGTTTGATTTTTGAATATCCAACCTTGACAGGTAGGGAACTGTATGACATAACACTGTCCAGTTTTTTTTAATGTATTCAAGCTATTTAATGTGTCATAATATTGTGTGCTTTATTTACAGTTACTTCTCTTGATTTAATGTTTGCTTATATTGTTAGACAAAAAAATGCACATAACGCTAACAAAAATGGTCCTGAAAATCAGTACACATTCATTTCTGAAACAGGCAAAAGAATGCAACACACCCACACACACACACACACACACACACACCCACACACACACACACAGTATCTCATTCTCTCTATTATTACCACCTCTTTCACAAAACCCTTGATAATTAAAAAAAAAAAACTTCTATTGACCTGACTAGATGAGAGGAGAAAGAGGCGGTCATGTCTTTGCAGTGGAAAAAATAAAAGAAAAAAAACACTGCCTGCAGGCAACTGGAGACTGCAGTCTGTTACATTCTGAATGTATTATTCACCTTCAAGGCAGTATTTTGACCTGTTAAACAACAATCATCAATTTTAACTCAGAAGGAATTATTTTTCTTTATTCCCAGATGAAAAGCTCATTCATGATGAATTGAAAAGAGTAATTGAATTTGATGTTTAATCTTGCTGTGTTAATACACAGTGGAGTTAAGGAAGAATGTGAGTGTAAATCTTGTGAATTGAACAAAGAATGTATTAAGGGTGGTATTCTGTTATAGACTTTTGTTAGCAAGGCCAAGCCGTTGATGGTGTTATGAAGTTTCAGGTGTCCTTGTTGACAGACTTTCCAATCATGAACAATGTATTCCTTTTCAGGCTGAATGCACTTTCACAATAACCTTACATTACTACACTAAATGGAGGATACTGATTCATCTGATTCATTTGAGTTATAAGTGAATATCATGATTACTTGTCTAATAATATGCCGTTTATCTACTTACAGAAAATAATAAATATGCCTATTTTTAAATGAACAGTTTTAGATAGGCTACATTATACAACAGTTCATTTTGGGATTAAATATTTAAGTATTTTCCCTTTCCCACAAAACGTTTGGATAGCATTCATATCATGCAATCCAGCACTCAGCCTAATTATTCTGAGAAAAATGATTGCCTGTTTGAAATAAAACACATTGCTCCATGAGCGTGTTTGTGAGAGCACATAGCACAGATAAATGAATAGGGAGAATGGGAGAAAATAGCAAATGAGGCAAAAGCATGTGAGAGAAATATGCCACCATGAACGCCAGATGAGAGGCAGTGACGGGACGTCCGACTCATTTCCGCGAATCGATTCTTTTGAACAGTCCGCTGCAAAAAACAGGATAAGAAAACGATTCAGCGATTCTTTTTACACGTCAAATCATCACGGTTCCTTCCATGTTACATATATTATGTAACATAATCTACATAGATTATAGATTACATAGATTTCTCGACACGTTTCTTATGTTTTTATAGCCTTAATAACCGTTAGTTTATTTTGCTGTAGCCATGATTCACCTCACAAAAAGCATACAGTAACCTAGATATAATTTGTATTTACAATAAAGTAGGCTAACTCTTGAATGAAAAAGGCTTTGCATGAAAAAATGAATAAATGAATAAAACTGATCAATAATCAAATAATCAATAAATTGATTTGGCTATTAAAGCAATTTAGGTTTTGCTCTATGAAACTAATCAAAACCTCAGGCTAACTGCGTTTCGGGCGACTCGGTTCAATTTGGTGGTGAATTGTTCACTCGATAACCGCTCGGACCGTTTCATTTCTGTTGGTAAACGAATCGTTCAAACTGGGTTTGTGAACAGGGAGGGTCTAGCTAGGCACTAGGACCCTGCAGGTGCAGCAGAGATTTTTCAATAATGTGCAGTGCAGTCGCGTTCACAGGGGCGCGAGGGCAGCTGCTACAGCGTCCCTCTCGCGCAACTGCTCCACAATCTTCAAAACACTGATCGCGAATACGGATCCAAAAACATTGTCTGGGATCTTCGTTCCTGGCTTCTCCGCGAAGCAGCGCAACATCGCTCCTCATCACCGGCGCATCCAGCCGACATGGCCTCATCCGTGAGCGGAGCGGAGGAAGTGCGCGTGTCGGCGTTGACGCCCCTGAAGTTGGTGGGTCTGGTGTGTATTTTCCTCGCGCTGTGCCTGGATATTGGGGCCGTGCTGAGTCCGGCGTGGGTCACCGCGGATGACCAGTACCACCTGTCCCTGTGGGAGTCGTGCAGGAAGCACGCTGCCTCCACGGACTGGCTGTGCGACAGCACGCTGGGGCAGAAAGGGACCGGTGAGACCCGCTACTTTTGTAACTTTGCAGTAAACAATGTTCGAACAGGATGAGCAGCACATACATATTTTAAGATGCGGGGGAAACAAAAAAGGATGCAGTCTTTTTAACTTTAGTGAGCTCTGCAACATGGCCCTAGAGGTACATATTTGATTTATGAGATAACAAAAGGGGCCCTTCGCTCCCTAGCGCATCATTATCACTCATTGTTCAGCTCATGCTTAACCAGCTCTTTCTAAATACTGAGAAAACAGTCAACAATTTGCGTTTTGCATTTCTTTGTCAGATTAAAACAGAGGTGACAAGTCGTTTTTACACATTTAGACCTTTAATGTTACTTGTATCTATTTCAACTTTAGTAGCCTATTATTAAATGTGTAAAAATCTATCCCAATTGTTAATAGTTACATTCTTTATTTCAATTTCTTTTTTCCAGCTATAAGTTAAAAATATTAAAAGGTTACCAACTATTGGAATAAACAGTAGTTTATTTCTAATAGCTGATAAGTGCTAGTGTGAAATGAGTAAGTACATATAATAAAAAGATAGCCTACTAGTTACCGTTGGAGTATTTGCTAATTAGTATCACCAGGACTTCTTTTTAGGTACAAGACTTAAAAATAAATCCTAGTGATACTAGTTAGTTTAAAGGAAAACAGCTTGGGGCTTGAGCTAATGGTTTTGTGGTGAAAGCAACCTTGAATTTGTCCTGTTTAATATAAGGACTCTCCAGCCTACAGCAAGTCAGGATTAATCTAATTACAGAGACACTGTTTGTGAAGAATGCTTCATTAATTAATTGATATCGATCCTTAACATTTACTAGGACGCTGTATTTTATTCACAGCTTGTTTGGTGAAAGGGCTTTTGGATGATCTGGGAATGTGTGATGGAATCAGTGGTCCAGCTGGGGTTTCATTCTGCTTTTGTTGTCTACAAAATGAGCCTTTGTTAAGGTCTCCTCACCGGCCAAGGAGTGAGGTTAAGTTTGAGAGGAGAGCTCCCTAGAGGCCCTAATGTGGACAGATTAGTTACCAAGGAAACAAGTGCTGCATTTTAGAAATGTCATTTTGCCCTGAAAAAGAAACTTCCTTTCTGGTGTCCGTGAAGGTTTACTAGCGAATAAACCACGGTTTGGGGCACTTCCCCCTCCATATTCACTTTGGGGCCACATTAAGTCTCGGATAGCCAAGCGCAGTTAAGATTTAAGATGTTATTTTAGTTCTGGTTTGCAATAACAACTTGTTGGGCTCTGGACCTTGTCCCGTCATTTTTAAAAAGCACAGTTTGACTCCATATAAAGCCATGAAGCTCCAGTCAAAATACCAAAGGAGCGGCCTGGGTGAATGGCTTCCCTCTGCAGCGCATTATTGATTTTGGGCTTTTCTGTAATCAGTCACTCCATTTCCTCTGTGTTTTCTCTGTGTCATGCACTGTGCATTAAACTAAATCTCATTAGCTTCGCAATTACCGGCTGACTCCACAGCCTGCTATATACCAACATATTCGCTTGCTAACCTTTCATCGACTCCAGGGTATCATTTTAAGTTTACCTCTGTCAATTAAGCAACATAGATATGTTAACATAAATGCACTCCCTGTTACATGCACACAGAAATGCGAGGTTGTGAAAGCTCTCGGGGAGAGATAATCGCGAACAACAGGAATGTGGCGAAAGTGTGTGAGAGTCTTTTTGTGCTGATGTTATGCTCGACTGGAGAAGAGGCAGCAGTTCAATGTGAAGTCCGCGGCGCAAAGTATACTGATTTCTCTTCCCGTCTGCGGATGGCGAGGAATGTGGAGACACTGTCTTATTGACGTAATTCAGTCTATGGCATTGGACTTCTTTCTCCCCTCATCACGGTATCAGATTGAAAGAACTAGCCAAGAGGCACTTGCTTGCTGAAAAACAGATTATAGTAATGAATGTTTTGATTTTTATCTCGTATCCTCATTTCCATCTGTAGTCCTGCAGGGGTTTTCGGATAAGCTCCATTCTACCAGAGACCCCTCAGACATAGACCTCAAGGTTACATAAAGTCAAAATCTTTTTCCCAGATGGCAGAAAGACACTCTTGTTGATGATTTGCAGACTTTTGGTGGCTATCCAGAAGGGTCGGAGGTCGAGGTGTCAGAATTTTGTTTTTATATAGAAGCGAATATCAGCAGCTCTGTTTTCATACATCTCTCTCCAACTTCCTGCGGTGACAGACATATTTATTATGCTGAATCATAAACCTTATTTGGTAAAAGGCTTTGTTTATGTTTGAAACTATAGTATGGTGGAATGAAGCTGAAGTGGCCCAGAGCAGCTCTCAGCCATCTCTGAAAATGATGTTTTGACATGATTTAGTGCTAGAAATGATTATTTTCCAGCAGAGAAAATTATAGATCATTTTTCCAAGCTGATGAAAATGTTTCTATTTACAGACATCACTGTGTAATAACAAAACCCTGTGACAGGATCCAGGGCTTTTATGGTTTTATTTAAACAAACAGCCATCAATGTCTTATGAAATGCTTTGTTCAGTAATTGAATCATTTATCATATGATGACTAAACAAAAACATCATCATAGTTTTTGTTTCTAATGTGTATAATCATTTCAGTAATTTTTGTAACTTTCTTGACAAACCTATTTGTGAACATAAGAGATGCAAAATGCCATAGTTTGCTGTTGTTGGCCTGCTGTTGTTGACCTGTTATATATATATATATATATATATATATATATATATATATATATAGTAATACAAGACCTAAAACAACAAACCCTGAACATTAATGACCAATGGTAGTGTTCTTGTAAATTGTGTAACAGTGCAAACACGCTGTGTCTATGATTTTATTTATAATGGTTGGTGTTGCAACAGATTGTTTGCTTACCTCTGAATAATAGAAAGTAAATGAAAACTTTGAGATTTTTATATGCAGACATCTTATTCTTTTTTTGTTAAGTCATTTTCAACATTCCCCATCTCCCCCATACTGAAAAAAACAGACATGCTGTAAGTAAAGTGTTCGATTTTCTGGAACTAATGCACCAGTCTTTACGAGTGAGTCACTAAACTGTTCATTCAACCGATTTGTTCAAAAACAATGATTCATTCAGAAACAAAACAAGTTGCTGTCTTTATGAGTGTGTAATTGAATCATTTACTCAACCGATTCATTTAGACCAATTAATTTGTGATTCAAAACACATGACTTTCCTTTTAAATGAGTCATTGAATCATTTACTTAACTGATTTGTTCATAAACACTGATTGATTCAGGAAAGAAACAAGTGATCTTTATGAGTGAGTCATTGAATCATTTATTCAACTGATATGTTAAACATTGATTGGCCCTGTCCAAAAAGTCATCCCAAATCCTCACGGTCTTCCTCTGAATCCACACTTTCATGACATAACGCTGCTTTAAATGCCAAGTAGAAATCTGTAACACCAATTTGACTGTCCACAGTAGTCTCCATCGACTTTAAGTCCACAAGACTGCAAGTGCACATAAAGTGTGCCATTTGGGACAGTCCCATTCATTCATGATTCAACACAAGTGAAAATTCCTTAAAGTCTTTGTATCATTCGCTTAACTGATTTGTTCACAAACGGTGAATCATTCATGATTCCGAACAAATAACTGTCTTTATGAGCCAGTCATTTAATTATTCACTCAACTGATTCATGCACAAACACTGATTAATTAATGATTCAAAACAAGTCATTGAATCTTTCACTTTGATTCATACAAAAATGAAAATGGCTTTGTTTTGATCTGTTTTTTATTTTTATGGAGCATATTTGTCTCTAAATGTAAGCTACTGTTAACTAATTTAAAGAATTTGACATGCTGAGAAATAAATGTAATATGACAAATTAGAAAAAAATGACTCCCTCAGCTTCTGTAGCTTAAAAAATCTTGGCAAGTCACTCCTCAGAGATTGTCTGAGTTTCCCCTTTGCCTACCTAATGAGATTCCTCAGGAGTCGTCCCGAAGTGCATGTGAGATTCCACACATATACTCTCATGTCATCAGATATGGAAGCAGGCATACTGTGTCAGGCACCTCCTCTCTGTCTCTTTCTCCTTGCCCCCTCCCTCACTCCTGCGTTCCATGGAGGATTCATTGCTATTTCTGGGCCCTACTCTAGCTGAGTGTCTCAGAGTGCTTGAATGAAAAGCAGAAACAAGAGAGACTGAAGGAGAGAGAAAGGGAAGGAGGAATACATAACGTGATGCCCCATTTAGCCCACCAGAATTGTCGATAAGCTCTCTGCTGCCCGTAGAGTTTCATTCTTTCAGTTACGCAAACCCAAGATGTGAGTGTTTGTGTCAGCCATTCTGTAGGCATGTGTGTATTGACTTTCCAGCGTGTTAAGAGTCTGTTAAAGGGATCGTTTACAAAAATATTATAATTCTGTCATTATTTACTGGTCTCGTAACACTGGCTCCATTTGTTAACATTAGTCAGCTACATAAGTTAAACTAACAATGAAAATGACTTCTGAAGTATTTATTAAAACCAAAAGAACTAACAATGAATAGGTGTAGTTTTTATTAACTAACATTAACCAAGATTAATAAATACTGTAAAAATGTATTGCTCATTGTTAGTTAAGTGCATTAACTAATGATAACTAATAAAAGTGTTACCTCTCATCCTTATTTCATTCCATTGGTTTCTAAGGAATTTCCGATTATTATGTTTGTTGCTGTTTTCTATCCACTGATAGAGGCTGAAGCTTTCAAGCTTCAAAAAGGACATAAAAACATAAGGAAAATGGTCCATAGGATGCTGTATTCCAAGTATTCTGAAGCCATAGAATACTTTTGAAAGAGACCAAATTTTTGTTAAAATGTTTATTTTTGGATGGTTAGGTCTTGAAGGTTTCTTTAGCACATTTAGTAAATGAGGCGTATATCCCATGAGAATTTACTTTCATCTGATATAATGTTCATATAATATGAATATAATTATATTATATTTTTTTTCATATTATTTAATCACCAATTAATCAATCTGTTGTGTTTTTATGTATTGATTTAATGCAGACTGGCAGATCGCCACATTGGCTTTGTTGTTGGGTGGAGCGTTCCTTATCCTCCTTTCCTTCCTGGTTGCCCTGGTGTCTGTCTGCATTCGCTCCAGGAGACGCTTCTACCGACCGGTCGCTGTTATGCTCTTTGCCGCAGGTGAAATAGACACAACCGTGCACACACACACACACACACACACTTACATTGAAGACATTGAGTTGGCTTCCCATTTCTGTTTTCCATGCACATTAAATTAGGGTTCATGTATTATGAATCTAAAATGTGTTGTTGGCTCTAAGATGGAACTGCTGCAGCTAATGGACCAGGAAACAGCAAATGCATTATTTTTCCAAGCCACATCACACAGCTGCTTCAGTAATCAGTTGTTCTCGATATGAACGCATCATAGGGAACAGATGTAAGGTATATCTGAAGCAGACATTTTCGCATCTCTTTTGAGAGGATTTTTACATCGCTTTGAAGTCGCTCACTTTGTTGAGGAACTTATCAAGGAATAAAGCCCATTGAGGATTCAGAAGACTTTTAATGTTCTTAACCTACTTTTGTCTCTTTGATGATTGCAAATTTCATTGCCAGCGCTCTTCTGTTTCTCACAGTGGTCCTACAGGCCTGCTGTTTGGTGCTGTATCCCATCAAGTTCATCGAGACCATCAGTTTGAGAATATACCACGAGTTTAACTGGGGCTACGGTCTGGCTTGGGGAGCCACCATCTTCTCCTTCGGAGGAGCGATTCTCTACTGCCTAAACCCCAAGAACTACGAAGATTACTACTAAACATGCTACAATACCCACAATGCACTTCAATGTCCTCTTCACTGTTGTGATAGCAGCTCATGCACTGAACGTTGGTTCGGAACTGACCCTTGACTTTGCAAACACAAACAAAGACCCTTGTAATGCAGGGCAATGTCGAGCTGTTAGATACATAGATTTTGATTCTTTTTCCCTCAGATTACTCTATCACACAATTAAACCCCACCATCAAAACTCGTTTTTCTCTCCTCATGTCATTCTAACACCTGATCTTCTTCTGACTGTCAGATGAGCATCTGAATCCAGATGTCAGCCTATGTTCACAGGAATACTGCCAGTCTGTGATGTAATCAGTGGGGAAACCTCCATCTGTGGTGGGATCTGAAACAAGGCAGACAGAAGTCTACAATTCTATGTCATGATAGACATGTGTTTTGAGACCTGAAAGATACAAGATAGAAGGTTTAAAGACAAAATTAAACTGTTTAGAATGCACCCAAGAACATAAAGTTTAAAAATCATGCAGCTTGAAATAAGAAACAGTGTTATTGGTACAGTAAAGTACTAATCAGCCAAATTAAAGACATCTGTATAATTGTAAACTGTCAAAAAGATCTTATGCTTAAGGTGGGGTCATGTTCGCGAGATTTTGCAGGCAAAAAAAAAGGTCCAATGTTAATCGCTTTAAGTCACTTTCAAACCAAGCAGCTTTCTGTTGGTCAGCATGGGGAATTTGCACGACTGACTTGAATTCAAGTGAAATCTGCCAGGGGGAACTCTTTCGATCGCACAGATTCCTATTGGAATGAATAGATTTCATCACAGAATTTCACTGATCAACAGTAAATAAATGTTAGTAATGGTAAAAAATAATTACATAACTTTCGAAGGTCCATAGTCTACTGTCAATAGTGTAGTGATGTATGAAGCACAACTCACACAGAAGTCACTTTTAAACCAAGCAACTTTCTGTTGGTCAATGTGGTGAATTCACATAACCAATTTGAACAAGTTGCGAAATATTTCACTCTCATGTGAAATTCTTCTTTGCTTGGATTCCTACTGAAATTATGTTTTCGAATTAAAAATGATAGTGTTGGTCAATGTGGCAAAATCACATGACCAATTTGAACCATTGCGAAATTTCAGTCCCGTGAAATTCCCCTTTGCGTGGATTCCAAATGAAATGACTATTTTGAATGCAAAAATTTGCCAAATGGTAAATGTGACCACACCGTTATCCATAGCATCCAAGCATAATTGCTCTCATAAAACACTAAGAAAAATAGATTTTACTTTTAAGCACATATCATGTACATAGCACATGAATTGTCACCATACAGTTAATTTGTGCACACCTGGAAACATATTTACGCATATCTCATATTCAGTTTAAAAGGGATTTGGTAGAAGATACTTTGCATTGTAGAAAACCTAGGTCTTGTGGTGTAACCAAGCCTTGCATATAGACTAGTTTTTTTGACTGGTATCTGAAGAGTGATTATTAGTCTTTTGCATAAGTATCCATACAGGTAGTTAAAGGCAGACTGTAGGGTTGTTTTTTAGCACTGTCAGTCTGTTGTGTGCATGTTGGTGTGTCTGAATGAGGGCGCATGTATCATTTGAGTGCGTGTTTGAGTGATTGCGTGCTTTCTGTTGGGATTTTTTCTGTCCCGAATGCAGTTGTGACATATTGTACTAATTTATATACTAACCAAATAAACATGTAAAAAGAACAATGTGGTACGCTCATGGTTTTGCATTCGAAAGATCTCAACATTAGCATATAGTCACATAGAATCAGATCCTTTATTAAGTACAGCAACTTGAGGCATTTGCACAGGAAATCAACATCTTAAACACAGAATACAGTGTGGCATATGCATAAAAGTACCAGGTATAGGTTCATATGCAGGTCTTGTAGTGTTCTTCATTCATGAGAAGAGCTCATAGTGAGCACATACAGTGTAAAGTCTACATTAAAATTATTCAGCCCCTGCTTATCTCAATACATTTCATACATGTGAGAGAAGTCCCGTTTGTGGGATTGTTCAGGGCTTTTTCCGTGTAAACGTGGCAGTCTTATTCTGCTTGGAATGGTAGCTTGGTAAACCACACCTCCTCAACATCTGGAAGCTCCACCCTCTCCTAAAACCACGCCTTCTTGGTCCACTCCAGCGCCAATCAATCAATCCCTTGTTCTGTTAAGTCACCCTACTTCCTCTTTTAAAGCATCTTTTAGTAGAAAAAAAAAAAAAAAGTAAATACAAGTGCAGGAAGCTCCTCAAGAGGCAACACAGGGCGGTTCTGATTGGATAATATTTTACTAGAGTAGTTGTCTCTTCTTCTGTGGGGTACGGCTCAGTTATTGCTGGGTGAAGCTGAGGGCACAAGGGACAGAAATCGCCAAATGATAGGTGGGACGTGAACGTTGTGTGATGGAACAGAAGATTATTAGGAAGAGTGAGGTTCATGGCTTGTCGGGAAGGTTCGCGGTGAAGCCGGCTCAAGTGTTGCGCGGCATCTCGCACTGTTCGCAGCGGTGCAACGCGGGGTGGTTAAGAAAAGTGCAGCTTTCACAGTTCCACTGAGCGCCTTCAAAATCCTCGTCCCTTTGTACGACCGGAGGCTTAACTAGACAGAAGAGAAAACATTATGAAAAAGCATACACACGCTTATTTATTGCTGCTGTGAGCTAAATTTGAAGGCTTGAGGAAGATCTAGCTTTCTGCCACACCCATTGCCAATTTGGGCCACTGGCCCCGCATAGCAACAAAAGAGCGATGAAAATAGAACCAGGGTGCAAGAAACACTATATCATAACTAGCAACCCAATACTCTCCACTCCACTGGTGTAGTCAGAGGTCAGGACAAATCTGACAGGATATTCAGAGAGCAAAGAGCTAATTTTAGCTCAATGGACGTTAGTCTAGAAATTCCATGAGATTTTTAATGAAAACCACATCTAGGCAAATTCTAGCATTGCAAAGGAACAAAACTTGTAACTTAAGGTTCAATTCGTTAACATTAATGTATCTAGTGTCCAGTACTAAAAATGTTTTTTTTTAACAACTTCTATTAATCTAGGTTAATTGATAAATATACCATTTTAAAATAGTAAATAATGATGCACTGAAATTAACACTCTTCAGCCAAAAAAAAAAAAACTGATAATAAAATATATTTAAGAACCAATTAATCAAAATAGTTCATATATAATCAATTTCTATTATAAATATTTCTATTTGTGTGTGTGTGTGTGTATGTATATATATGTATACATGTATATGTGTGTGTGTATATATACATATATATACACACACACATATATACATGCATACATATATATATATTTATATATTTCTTTTAACATTTTCGGCCAAATCTTTTCTCTTACCAAAATTTTGGAGCATCATTAAACTCACAAGATTTTTGGACAGCTCCAACTTCTACCACCTGACTGCTGCAACAACATGCGGAAACAATCAAAATGACAGCGGCTTTAGCCGCTGTAAAAAGTACTTATGCAGTTATTTCATAATATTTCTGTTCAATAATTCTTATAATTGTCTACTTCATTCAAGAATAATCTAAAAATAAACAAGACATACAATGCTAATGTAGCAAGCATACTGCACACGCTGAATAATCTTTTTTTTTTTTTTTTTTTAAATAGGCATTTGCATAATGTAGAACGTCCTTGCTGTCATCTAACAATTACAGTAATTATGACATGCATGAACACAGCATTCATCTGAAATGTTGAAAATGTATTAAAATATGAAGAAATTAATAACAAAAATTAATAAATGCTTAAGTATTTTTCAGTTCGGGTTCATGGTACCTAATGCATTAACTAATATTAACGAATTGAACCTTGTTGTAAAGAATTACCAAAAAATAGAATGATTACATGTTTGAATATGCAACATTGTGACGGTTGACTAAATAAAATAGAAAGAAAATGATAGAATTCCCACCTCTTGGAGGTACAACAGGGCCAGGCTGAATATTATCATAAAAGTTGTTCATGGTTCTCACGTCAAACTTGCCTAAAAAAAATAAATAAACAAAAAATAAGAGATGGATGAAGCAAATGATTAATGATAATTATCAGCACAATTTTCAACAATCTGTGCAATCACATGAATTTATGCTGTGCTAACGTAGTCATAAAGACTACATTTGTGCTATTTTTACCTCTGGACTGCAGCAGGTCTGTCTCCTTCAAGGTGCAATCAATGTCAATCTGGAGCTGTCTGTTTTGCGACCGAATTCTGGTCATATCCTCGGGCTAGGAAATGTGCGCGCGCACACACACACACACACACACACACACACACACACACACACAGTACATGACTTTTTCACATTAACCACACACATAAAAGCAGTTTATTGCTGTTACTCTCTTCACAGTAGCTTGTTAAAGTCAGAGGAAAGAGATGACGGTTGCACTGGATGGGTACATTATGTACAGCAGTTTAACCTTTGAAAAGAGATTCATTCATATTCTGTGAACCATGCACAGAACCAAGCGAGAACCAAATGAACAGATGTGATTCATTTCCACCTTATTGTATTTGCAAGTTCTGCACGTAGATTCTAGGTATGTACGATTATGATTTTTTTTTCTTTTTCCGTAAGGCTCATTTGGAGAAGTTGATGATTCATTCATTCTCTTTATTAGTGTTGTAAAACAAGTGTTCCGCACTCCTTCAAAAAGATGCATTCACATGCTATAGAAGCCTTGTTTTTTTTGTCTCTCTCTTACCCGAGGGATCAGGCTGGTGCTGTTCACCCGTCTGAAGCGTCTCTGCAGGGCGTCAAATTCCATTTCATTCACTTCCGCCTTCAACTGCTCCAGTTTCTGCCGCTCCAGCATGAGTTCTTTCATCAGACGCTCCATCCGAGCACGCTGGTGCAAGAGCAGCGCTGAGGAGGAGACATACAGCATTAGACACAAGTATACAAGACTGAACAACACTTCCCCACATACACCCAACCCTGATGCATACAAACACCATAAACAGATGCAAAGGAGTTGTATAACCAGCTTATTCTGGACAGGAAATGGCCACTTTGACAGGAAAAAGTTATCTGATCAACCCAAGCATAGTTTTTTTTTTCATGAGTGATGTATAATTAAGAATAAATATGTTTTACTGGATATTAACTGCCTAGAAAAAAAACATATATAGTATACTACATTACTATAAAACTGTATGTACACACTGTTTAAGCAGTTTTATAAAAAAAAAAACAGTTTACAAAGCAAGGACTAGTAACTACTAGATTTTATAATATTGATCATTTTAACATGCCTTTCTCACGTTTCTCAACATTCAGTTAAAAATATGTGCTCCTTGAAAAGTCCAGACATAAATAAGCCAGCCTGAATAAATAAATATTTTATTATATTTATTCACACATATGCATAGATACTAGGGCTGTGGGATATAGCTAAAATGTATTTATATAAAAAAAAAAAAAAGTGATCTATTGTGAAATATTATTACAATTTACCCTTTTTAATATTTAAAAAAAGTAATTTATCTGTAAAGTGTAATATATGTAATTTAGAAATAATTCTAATATGCTGGCTTGGTCCTCAAGAAACACTTACTGTTATTAATGTTGAAAAGAGTTTTGCTGCTCAGTATTTTTTTGAAAACCCTTGATACTTTTTTTCAGGATTCTTTGATTAATAGAAATTTAAAAGGAAATACATCTAAAATAAATATTCTGTAACAATTTACATGCATTTACTGTCACGTTTGATCAATTTAATGCATCCTTGCTGAATAAAAATATTGAAAAAATAAATAAATAAATATACTTAATTATGCGTGTAATTTCTATACAAACACATGAGGTCTCGCGTAAGCAGATTCATACCCTGAGTATATGCATAGTCATCCGAGCCGGAGCTGGATCGTCTAGGCATGCGGTTGATGTGACTGGAGATATTCCCTGGCAGGGCAGAGATTGGCAGGATCGGAGGAGGGGCGCCGTGGCGCTCGCCCTGGTCCACTATATTGAGGAGGGATTCTGTCTCAACTGTTGGAGAACTCGAGGAACGCTGCGCCTGTCCAGGGGACACTTTGATCTTGATGAACGCAGAGGTGGCCGGCTGAGGAGAGGATGTGGGCCGAGGCCTTGCCACTCCCTGGTGGACATATATTCCTTGATGAATGGAGGCTCCGGGGGGTCCGGTCAAACTAATGGCCCGGGACGGGGAGCTCGGGGAAGGGCTGCTGGCCATATAGAGCGATCCCTGCGGAGCATGTACAGGGGAGTTGCTCCGTGGTCGTTGTCCCTCCAGTGTGATCTCTATCTGGTTCTTCATAGGGCCTTTGGAGGACATAAAAGGCCTGTGGGAAACTGGCGGCTGCTGGTAGGACAGCCCAGAGAGAGTGGGGGGACTTATGGGCAGAAACACCTGGGGTGGCTGTTGGACCTGATGTTGGGGAGAACTGTACGGGGATGGGTATGTCGGAGTGGCGTAAGGAGACTGCTGGTACACAGGTGTCCCAGATTTGGACCAGGGAGTGGGCTGAGGACTTTGGGACGGTGAGGGACGCATGTACACGGTGTTCCCACTGTTACAATAGGCACCAGGAGGGATCTGCAGCGCTTGTGGGACAGAGGGGATGTTCTGTGAGAGGGTAACTGTTATGGGAGGCATGTAACGTGGGACAGGATGGTATGTGGGCGACATGCCCTGGATGCTGGGTGGAGGGGTGGGGATGTTCGAGCGTCCTTGATCGTTCATGAAGAAGGGATTGAAGCCGGGTGACGGCGCCATAGTAGCTGGGGCGGAGAGGGGCTCGGGGAAACCACTTCGAGGATGCTCGATGTGCCCGTCGCTGGAACTGTGGACCAAAGCTCGGCCACCAGCATTATTTTTAGTCCCTTCAGTAGCAGGGTAACCCACGCTAATGCGCAGCATGTGGTTCCGGTTTAAGTGCAAGTCATCTGGGCTGTGGTACTCCTCATACAGGTATCTATTACTCTCCTGAGCCAGCAGATGGCAGCAGAGGTCCAGGTTATTGTTGTTCTGAAGAGGAAATGGAAGACAGTAAAGTAAACATGTTCTTGCACCTAATGGCACTCTGATACACTCAGTAATTGCATTGAGCCAGAATGACTATTACATTAAATATTACTGATTAAACTTCACACTCACTGCACATCATTATCATAAGGTTTACACATGCCATTGTTCAAAAGTTTGGGGTCAGTAAGATTTTTTTTTAAAGAAATTATTATTTGTATTAAGCAGTAATGCATTAAATTGATCAAAAGTGACAGTGCATTACAAAAGATTTCTATTTTAAATAAATGCTGCTCTTTTAAATTTTCTATTCAACAAATCCTGAACAAAAAAATAAATAAAAATCATCAAAAATGATTCCTGCCAAAGGAATAAATTATATTTGATAAATTATTATATTAAAATTGAAAATGGTTCATTTTAATTATAATAATATTTACAGTTTTCCCTGTATTTTTGATCAAATACATTCAGCCTTGGTGAGCATAAGAGACTTTTAAAAACATGACAAAATCTTACCAACTGCAAACCTTTGAATGGTAGTGTACGTGACCCTTACAGTCAACCTACTTAAAATGTTGATTTTCATAAGATCATTTGTAAAATGTGTTGGAGATGAACATGCCATTTTGAGGAGAAACTTTTTTTGATAAAGCAATGCCAACTTTCAACTTTTAAATTAAGTCATGTGATGTAAT
The DNA here is from genome assembly GCF_012432095.1 of Onychostoma macrolepis. NCBI lineage: Eukaryota > Metazoa > Chordata > Actinopteri > Cypriniformes > Cyprinidae > Onychostoma > Onychostoma macrolepis. Next base: position 19,138,882 of record NC_081162.1, read on the forward strand.
CACCCAATCAGTGATTCACATCAATAAAACCACTTGTGGACAACATGCCACCTGACTTGACATTTATCTCAGGAAAGCCATTTTATGACCATGGTTTGTTAGGTAGAAAAAAAGAATACTAGAGAATATCACTAAAATCTAGAAATATTAAAAAATAAATGGAAATAATAAAAATGACTAAAGAACATTTTCTCAAAAACAAGTTTTTATGAGAGCCCTGTAGATGATCATATAATCCACAGTTTTGGAGAAACCTAATTATGTTATTATATTATGATAGCAAAAGCTTTCCCATTTCATTCACGTGTGTTTCAGGGTCAAAATGACTCAAAATGCTGGAGCACGCCACATACATACTTAACATCCCATTTGTTTCAATTGTGACTGCTGGTCCTCACCTGAAGAAGGCACTGAGACACTACTTTCTCTGGAATCTCTGGGAAGCGCTGCTTGAGGTCCTGCAGTATGTGATAGTCCAACTGAGGGCCTCCCTGCGCCATCCTGAGCCCAAAGAGAGAGTCACTGAGTCCGCAGCCAGGAGCGCAGCACCTGCTCTCCTCTCATCCCCTGACAACACACATGAATAACATCACATCAGAGCCACAGATCGATTTGGACAACTCGCATTCACTGCTAACAAACTACCTTGGGGTGTTTGCAACAAAGAGAAATCATTAAAGGGACAGTTCTGGTATCATTCACACACACTCATGTTGTTCCAAACCTGTGTGAGTAGGGATGCAGCGATTTACCGGTTTTACGATTAACCGCGCTTTAAAACGTCACGGTTAATTAATCGTAAAGGCTCTGCTACACCGAGTGTTTCTGTTGTATGGAATAGAACTGTTGAAACATGAGCAAAACGAAAACAAAGTTACACTAGCGGTGCACCAGCTTAAAATGCCGTGCTTATCAGAGACACGGAGGCTACTAGATTAACTATGACAGAGGAACCAAACAGCGATCCTTTATTTCCACCAGAGAAATGACTGAATTCGATAGTGTGGGACCATTTTAAATTTGGGTACATCAATATTGCCGTAAAAATCGCTGTTAAAGAGTGAATACATAAGGGATAATGCACAGCTAGCCAACCTGTTCTGGCTGTGCAATAAACGATTTTAATGCACGACGTGAAGGCAAGGACCACCTGACGCGACGTTCGTTAGCTCGAACATTCTGCCGCTTCAGAGATGAAATAGTGCAGTGAGAGAGCGCGAGCGCGTGTGTGAAGCGCGCAGTCAGCGGAGGCTCGCGGCGAGCCAGGCGCGAGTATAAACGAGGCTTTAGCCTACCTGCATCTGCGTCACTACAAACAATGAAGATTTGAGTTTAGTTATTTAAACAGTCATTTTACCCCCTCTTTGCGGATTAATATAATGTAGCGATCCAGTATCTAAGCTATTTTATTAATGAAAGTCGCTGGGCAGCGTTGACAACACGTTTCTGTCCTCCTAAATGTTTGTGGGCAGCTCGATCTCACAAACCAAAATAACAGACATGATTTTCTCAGGCCTTATGTAAAATCAGATGAATAAAGATTATTAAAATGAATAAGTATTGATGACAGTTGATTACAATAATAGTTTAGTTTATTCCCCTCATTAGTAACAGTGTCCTCTGTGGGATAAATAAAGTTAATATTAGTCATATATTAATAATACTTCATTAATATTGTGATTTATCATCCCTGTTATAGTATTATTCATAAGTCAATTTATTTTTCACCATCTTTCCAAGTTCTGTACCTCAGGTCCAAAAGAAATGTAGAAAGAATGAAATGAAAACACCAAATACATTTGTTATTTTCAAAAGGGAAATACTGACATGGATATTTACAGAGCAGAGGTCACCTTTTTTAATTCCAATAGGAGAGATGGACTTTTTTTTTTCTTTAGTATTATTATTTTGTGCTGTATTATTGGTTACTGTGTTATTTCTGTTTCAAAAGGCAGCAATAAATAACACTTTAATATCTAAAGAGTGTTTATGTGATTTTATGTTGTGAAATGAATAAATGCATAATAATCGTAATAATCGTGAAACCGTGATTATTCCTCAGACTATAATCGTACCAACAAAATCTATAATCGTTGCATCCCTATGTGTGAGTTGGTCAGAATGATATGGTGAGTATAGGCTGAACCATCCCTTTAACCCTAAAAAGCCTAGGTGCAATAGAGGCCAGCGGTGAGGTGCTGTGCAGGTAAACCTCACTCCCCTGATCTCAAGAGACGCGCTACTGGCTGCAGTCTTCAGCCTCCTTGTTAGTGCGCCCGCCTCCCATGCCAGAGACCTGGGTTCGAGTACCACTCGGCTACTAAATGATCAACATGATCAAAACTTTGCTAAAAAAACAACTGTTGTACACAATCTGCCACATGCCTTGAGAAGTAAAAGACCTTTTAGTATAATTCCAAAACTGTCCACCTTTAGGTTGAAATTTTTAATTATATTATAAAGTAAATGTAAGAATAACTTTTATATTGTTGGTAACATTTCAAGATAAACACTTACTTGACTGAAGCAACTTCCCTTGATAATACATACAGCATAAAAATGGTGATAAAACATAAGCATCAAACATGATACAAGCTTTTAAGCAAATTTTTTTGTACATCACTTAATCATCGTTGTATCACACTGCAGTGTATGTCCTAATAATAAAAACTACAGACCTTTGATCATAAAAATAAATATTAAAATATCATCTTACTAAGAAATATTAGGAGATATAGAGCGATATATTGAGTGACCGTTTATAAAGACCTCACTAATTTACACTAAGTTATCAGAATTTCATCCTTTTGTAATTAACAACAGACAACAACTAACATAAATAACAACATCTGCACAAAAGTGCATATTTTTGCACAGTTTGGGCCTCTGAATAAACTTGTGTTTTTCTTCCTCAAATGTGAGCTCCATTTTCTCTCAGCCTATACAACTATTTGAGCTTATTTAACACACCTGCTTGAGATCATCAGCTCTTTAGGTGAGAGATCCATGTACTGAACTTGAGTGTGTCAGATAAGGGAGACATACAAAATGTGCAGAGCAGTGTGGGTCCCCAGGACCAGGATTGTATCAAACATGATACAAAACATATGAGCTTTTTTAGATTTATGTTCCATTTCAAAACTTTTAATTTTTTTCTGACTATCATTTCACACATCAGGCTTCACAGGGTTAAGGTCGCTTATGCACCAGACGGCCGCAGACTCTCGGCTGCCGCAGTGTGAACATGTCGCACTACTGGACAGGAACAGAGACTTCATATCTGCACCTGAAAAACTGCTATTTATCAGAACAAACGTGTGTTTATATGGTAATGCATGTTTATATCTCAGGTAAATCCGGTGTACATGCAAAGCTACAAGACATATAAAGCTAATCTTGTGTGTGACATAAGAATGGCTTGTGTTGTGTTTAGCGATCTCACCACTGGCAACGACCTGCAATCTGAGACATGAACCACATACAACTCCCTTCTGCTCTAATTTACTTCATCCATCCACACACGACAGGTGTTACTAACTGTCATAAGCATAATTGCAGCACTGTTATTACTTTATTTATTAAACGGAACATAAGCAATTTCAAAGGATGGGAGCCGACCTCAAACTAGCCACAAATACAAGTGACACATTAGAACACAAAGATGCATGTGAATTCAAGACCAGTTTTATATACAATAAGCCTGAGTCGCCAGCAAAAACAAAACTAAACACCAACATTTTAGATTGTATTAACGACATCAACTTCATGATGGGTTGGTTCCCTTGTCAGTTTCAGTTCTTCTCGACAACACAAACCAAGCGCAGGTTCATTCCAGCACTGTCTCCTGCTAGCTGAGCCAGCTAAGCATGCATAAAAAACACAATCTGTTACCAAAAAGAAACCATTAAAGTCAAGCAGTGACAGTTCTGCCCAGTACCTGTGTCAGATGCCTCCTGATCGCGGCGAAACCACGACGAGCCGTCGCCAAATCCGTTTAAGAGCTACAACTCGACGCTATTTTTACATGATGACAAAGATAGAAAGCCGCAATTGACGGGATCAACACAGACAACAGTGTCTCATTACAAAAACAAAGTTTCCGCATTATTCTTCAACATATGTAAATATCACGATAAACACAATCGTTTCACTCGCACGTAGTTATCTCTGGAAAAAAGAAAAAGAAAACCACTGGCTGTTCATTAACCGCTAGCTTTAGCATAGCCGCTAGCCGTCCGGTTTTTAGCCGCAGGGAGAAACGGAAACGCAACGCGCGCCGCTCCCGCGTGTTTATCTAACTGACATTTAACTAATCCTGCACGCAATAGCTGCCAAAAGCTTGCTGACATCGTAAAAAAGAAACAAGCAGCAGTTTATACGAACACTCGCTGTCAGTTTCGATGCAGTGCAAACAACTGCTGGCTGCTCGCCGTGATGATAACAGTATATGCACGACAACATACCGTGCGCCGGACCCTCACGGCCATTGACCATCCAAGCGAGGCTTTTCACAGGGGGTGTGTCACCGGACTGCTGAGGTGATCGGAAATGACAACGATTCACCGGGGTTCTTCAGGGATCACAGCGGTTAGCACAGTCGCAACAAAATTGTCGTCTTCACTTACGCCTATTTCTCTTCCTCTCACGTTCCGGTTGAAGGTTTCTCATGTGACGATATACGGCACATTCATGCCCTCTGTCGGGCTGGGGTAAAAGAAACGAGGTCCTTTACACTCAGTATGGGGTGTAAATCTTTCAGAATGTAATATAATATATATGTGATTTTTAGATCCCAGTATGTACGCATTAGGTAGTAATAAGAACCCATTAAAGGTAAATACAAAGTCCCAGTGACAGCTTTTTTTTTTCTTAGATAAACGCTGGGTTAGTTTTTCAACCCAAATCTTGGATTGAGACTGCTGGGAAAGGACGGTGGGTTGATTTAACCTAATTTGGGTCATTTTGGCAACCTGGTTGCCAAAATGACCCAAATTGGGTTGTTTTTAACTCGTAGAACTCAGCCTTTTTTAGCTACATTGCTAAACCATTAGTAACCAATACAGTCTATAGCCTACATAGCAGTGTGGAAATATAGGACATCTTTGTGTACACTTTAGCCCTGTATGGCCTGACATATGTTTTTTAAATCATCATATCATTGGCTATTTGATGCATCAGGTTTAATGGCTGTCTGTGATATATAGACAATATGAAGCTCATGCTTGAAGAAGAACAGTGGCCCAAACTTGGCAAAAATTTGGGCAATTTGGTGCAGTTGTTGATGTTTACGGCCAAAATGTACGATGAAATTCTGATAGCTTGTAATGTATATCACTGAGATCTGTAAAACAGTATGCTTACATAGGATAAAAATATCAGTTGTCACTCTCTATAGTTTTTATTGTGCATGGGGCAAAACATATAATGCAGTGCAATACAATGATGACTGAGAGATCTACAAATAAATGTTACATATATAAATATATGCATATTTGCATATAACAGTTTAACATGATTTTTGTAAAAAAGAAAAAAAGTTAGTTGCTTCAGTTCATTAAGTGTTCAACTTAAAATATTATTAACAATATAAAAGCTATTGTTACGTTATTTAATAAAAATCAGTAAAGATTTCATATCAAAAAGTAACATGTAGCCTACCATTACCCGAAGGATCTGTTTTTTTTTTTTAGTTATACAGATCACAATCAGACCACAGAATGCATGTAGTAGCTACTTTGTGTAAACCAAGTTTTTCAGCAAAGTTTTGATCATGTGGATAATTTAAGAGCCTTGTATCAAATATGATACAGTAGGCTTTATAGAGTTAATAAATACATTTATACTGCCTCTACTATGTTTAATGTGTTTAACATCAATATCCATTTGATCGTAAAGAACAACCCAAAGCCTGATCCATTAGAAGGCAAAAAAATCCCCAAAGCATCAAGAGTTGTGCACAAATTTCAATGCATTGAGATGTTTTTCTTACAGTTCACCAGATGAGGGAGTAATTTACTGCAGCTCAGCTACAGATATGATTTAGCATCATAATAACAAATAGCTCTGAAACCCTCCCTCTTGACAGACCTATGAAGGCAACTCATTTATGAACTGATTTATGTTAAATAGTCCTGCATATGACATCTGAGAATTACACTGAAGAACAGTAACACTTTACAATAAGCTCCTTTTAGTTAAGGTTAGATAAGGCATTGTTTAACATTAAATAACAAGCAAAAAAAAAAAAAATTATTACAGCACTTATTAATCATTTGTAAGGTTAGTTAAAATCAAAAAGGGACAGGAGCTATGGATACATCTTTTCCACAAGCTGAGACCAAGTCTTACATTTTAAGACTAGGAGGCCAAGATCAAGATAATATGCACTAAGATCCAAGGCCTTGTTGTGATCTTGAAGGTTTGTCTCAAGACAAAGAGCACACAATCAAGACTTCATATTGCTACTGTAAATATACACAGTGGAATAGCTATGTCATATGTCTATTTGGGATCTCTGACACAGATCAGGATTTTAGATCATAGCAAAGTTATTTGAGATTGATAAGTCAACATCTTCTCTGAGCCCCTGGGCAGTCAGCCAGTTCTCACTTGTCACAAGCCCTAATTTAGCTTTGCTCTGGTACCTGATAGTGAAGACTTCAGCTATCTGTAAGCAGATACACAGAGGAAATACAGCTCTCTTTAGACCTCGGTCATGATTAGAAATGGATATCTTAATGTTTTACGAACAATACTTGAATACTTTAACAACAATAATTTATGCATTTTGATCTAAAAGTAAAACTATGAGAAAGTTATAATCAATAGACTATTGTTTCAGATCTTTTAAATTATCTTTTTGTATTCTAACACAAATCACTCTGATAAATGAGCAAAGGTACAAAGAAAACTAGACCCATCAAGCTAGATTTCAGGGCCTGAAATAATGGAACATGCTTGAGTAAATTTGTTATGCAGCATATTTCAGCAACTGTGAAGCAAATACAAGTGTTTCAAGTGTTACAATTTCTCTTTCAAACCAACTGTAAACTTTCCATCCTGCCCAGTGTCCTGCTGTGGTCTGCACCTGTTCCTGTAGTAGAGTAAATGCCCAACCAGGCCAACAGCTGACTTGTTGAGAGAGGGAGCAAGGCAGGCATGAAAACAGTAGTAAAGAGTCAAAGAGAGGAAGAAATAAAGAAATAAAGAGGGGTTAAATTACATTTGACATGATGCTTCCTGTGGGAATTTTTTTTGTTTGTTTGTTTTTTTGCATAAAAACCAATAAACCTGGCATTAGTTGTTGTGTGATATATATATATATATATATATATATATATATATATATATATATATATATATTTTTTTTTTGCATAGTTAGACAGATTTCCATTAAGTACATGACGTACATGATGATGCACAGTCAGCGGCTCCATAATTTCTCCATCCCGAGGAGTTTAAGGAGTTTAATCTCTAAAAATGTCCAAAGAGTCATTTTTCACATTAAAGTTGGCATGAAATTAAATTCAGAAGATCTATTTTCTAAATGCATCTTATTGATCTTTTCCTGAATGATTCATCCATACATTTTATCTTAAAAAAAAACAAAAAACTTTTTCCTTCCTTTCTATTCAAAATATCAGCTGGATCTATCAGATTTATCTCAGGTGATATATGCAGTATTTCTCCAATCATTTCATCCTCTTAAACCCCGCCTCTATAATCAGCTGTAAGCTCACATTTAGATCCACCTCCATCCATTCAACAACCAATGGACAGAACTAAGTCCCCACCCTACAGTTTTGCTTAGATGTATGTCAAAATACAGAAGAAAATATCTATCGCTATTCCCATTGCAAAGAGAACTCAAGCATTGGCTTGCAACAACAACAAAAAAAAGATAATACAGTTTGACTACTGTAAATAAATAATTTTGACTAAATTTCAGTGTAAACAAATAAAAAACGTTTATTTTTACAGTTGCTGGATACTGTTTCCACCCTAATAAACCATTTTAAAGTGCAGCTGGTCATAAAAGTGTCACGGGTCACAACTTGAGGAAGTGCCAGACTGCCTCCGCTCCACCTGTATGGAGAAGCCCTGCTGCAGCACCGTTCACCACAGAGCAATGAGCTATTTATACAACCTCCTATTGCAGTGTTTGTCAAGTCATGCCCCTTTGAAAGACGTGGTGTACTCTTAACAAGCCTTGAGTCTGCCTAAAGCAGTATTTCCCCCAAAAATGAACATCTGATGAAAATGTACTCCTCAGTCCTTCTGAGATGTAGATGAATTTGTTTCTTCACCAAAACAGATTTGGAAAATGTTAGAATCTCTTGCTCACCAATGGATCCTCTGCAGCTAATGGGTGCCGTCAGAATGAGAGTCCAAACAGCTGATAAAATCATCACAATAATCTACAAGTAATACTCACGACTCCAGTCCATCAGCTAAAGATTTGTGAAGTGAAAGCTGTGTGTTTGTAAGAAACAAATCCATTATAAGGGCATTTTAACTTTAAACCGTTGCTTCTGGCCAAAATACGAGAACTGTTTTCACTTGCAAATGGTGCTTGATCTGTGTATATTTCTTAGACAATATGTCTTTTGCACTGCAAAGCAATATTATGGATAAAGGACCCATGTTTTAGTCAGAAGTTTATTACAAACACGCAGCTTTCTGCTTCTCTGATAGACTGGAGTCGTGTGGATTACTTGTGGATCATTATGATGTTTTTATCAGCTGTTTGGTCTCTGATTCTGATGGCACCCATTCACTGCAGAGGATCCATTGTGAGTAAGTGATGTAATGCTAAATTTCTCCAAATCTGTTCTGATTAAGCAGTGAGAGAAGCAGCAGTGAGTATTAGCAGCTAGCTGTCTCTATAGCTCTGATCTCTGCCCACAGGTGGGATGCTATTTTGGGCTCTCCCTTGTTGTTCCCATTGGTCTTCCAGAGTGGAGCTTCTAGCATAGCACTTTGGCCTTCAGATTGAAGAAAATTCATTTTTAGAGTGTCTTTCAGAGGCTCAAACAGTATAAGGTCCAAATATATTCATAAAATGTCATAAAGAGTCAGAACCACATAGTAAATCTAATTTTTTTTTTCTTTCATGGCAGGAAATGCAATGATTGCATGACACTATACAAACATCTCATGCAAGCATCCTCCTTTTGGATGCTTCTCAAAGCTGCTGGTTAAACCCCTTCAACCCTGAGTATGAGTCTTCCAGTACCGAAGGTGTCGCAGTCTGAAGGGAGAGAGAGATGCATGCTGGGTCTGAGTTCATGTTACAGATGACGGTGGTGTCCTTCAGGCTGAGGGGGTTTCCAGCTCGTTATGGTTAACAATTGCTGAATGAATCATTTGAAAATATTAAAATTGACAATAATTAGCATCTAAAAATTAAAAAAACAACCCCCGCGCAAAAAAACAAACAAACAATAAAAATAATGTTTTTTGGCACTATTGGCTGGTGAGGTAGAGAGATGCAATCAATTACCTGTTCATACTGCATCCAAAGTGTGTTCATAGTATTATTAGTCATTTGTAATATGAATACAATGCATGAATGCTCTGGTGGGAGGCATCAGAACTGTTCATCCGAAAGCAAGCTGCTGTGTCAAAGAGGAATGAGCCAATAGATCCCCACTGACAGGTCTGAACCACACTGTCACCACAGCAACAAGACCTGTTGTTTATTAAGTTTTTAAGTAATATTTGCATTTTCTAAAATCATGAATCCAATAAAGTAACAAATAAGCCATTTTTATCCACTTACCTTTTTTTTTTTTTTTTTTCTTCACGTAGGCTATGTTATACGCTGTGATATTGTTTGAGTTCTGGAGTTGCCCATTGAGATATCTGGGTTATCACACACCTCTATGTGACTGTGATAAGTGGGTCAGAACTGATTGGACGAGCCACACACTCTCAAGATAAAGCCTACTGGCTCCAACGGCCAACAATAGCTTTCCATGTAAACAAGCTGATGTTTGTGTGGAAAATATGAATGAAAACAAACAAACCTGATAGATGCATAAAGCGTCTATATATACAAACCTACCTCTAATGTGGAATAAATGCTGAAAAATTGTGGAAAAAGTATGAATTACCATATAATTTACAGTAAATTTATCTTTCAATAAAACATTTTTGATCAGAAAAAAAATATATATAGCCTATATATATATATATATATATATATATATAGTTCTTGTTTAAGATATATACAGAAGTTTCTGCATGGCGGATAACATTCAATTATGTTCAATTTAACAATTTTTTTCTAGATTTTGCAATCAGGGCGGTTATATATTGCATTTTATTTATAGCATAATTTTAATGTCATGCTATTGTCTATGCATTTATAAGTATATTTATGTATTTATTATTATCAAATAATCACGTGACCTAATTTAACTTGTATTATTATTATGATATTTGTGGTACAATGTTTTAGTAGCCTAGCTCAAATAAACTGCAAATAATAGGCTACTATTAGACATAACATTAGTAAAAATAAACTAAAAAAAATACGTCGCCAGTGAAGCATGAAAGGTTGAATTTAACGTAAATTTTACATGATTTTTTTGTTAGTGTACATGCAGGCTGCCATTAAAAATACATAAACTAATCAATAAGCACATTACTAAATAATAACTTACAGGTAGCCTAATTCGTGTCGTTGACAGACTGAAAATAACAATTAGGGTGTTCCAACAATTAATTTTGTGTAAAAGAGCCTCAGACTCGGAGATAAGGAGACATATGTGGTGCGACAGCTGAGGCCGTCAGCCGGTGGCGCGTGTGGAATGCGGTAGATGGAGAGGGGCACGGATATTTTTATGGATAGCGCCCACCGACACCCGACTGCTCTCATTTGGCTCTCTGTCGCACGGGAAGAGAGGACTAAACCTGTGCTTGGGGATTTAGACTTGATTTTGGCATTATCAAAGTCACCGTGAACTACGGGGAAAAAAATCTTATGATTGAAGACAAAGGAAGAATATCACTCTAAAGAAGGTAGGATATTTTACTTTATCGTTTATGAAGTGTTAAGAATTTAATAAAGCCTGTGGGGGAATCAAAGGGCAAGTCCACAGGCGGATGAGGGCCGGCATTACATGCTCGACCTCATATCTTTACTTCACTCACCGAGAATAAAGTAGACTATATAGACTCTTATTTAGGCCAATTAATTTATTCTTTTTCTTATATACTTTTATTTATTCTATTAGATCCCCAATTAATCACTAATATTTAAGGGGGAAGGGCTTATAAATAAAAACACAACTGCAAAAAGCGAAAGATCTTCATAAAAACGACCACATTATGAGAAATTTTAATAAATTATTGTTTAGTCAAAGTAAAGATAGGCCCTATATGTATTCATTTATGTTGAACACACTATTAAATAACAACTAAATTAAATATTGACATTTTTGTGACACCTTTATCTAAATGCTTTTAAACAGAAGAACATCCAATAAAATCAACCTTAAATATTAAGTTTAAGTCTGAATACAAATTAAGATGGTAAACAGTGTGGCCACATATGTATGTAAGGAATGGATGTCTGTGGAAAATGCTTACCTACTGCATAAATTCACTGATATTAACTGATAAAAGTTAACTGATAAAACACATTAACTGATTAAAAATTAATACTTCAATTGGAAATGTGGTGGGAAACAATGTTTAAAAATGGCAACATTGTTTGCGGGGGCCATATTGTCTTCGTCATCTTCTAAAAGTGAGGTGTGATCAGTTGTGAGTTCTCACCAGTTGTGTGAGATGTTGTCATGAATAGCAAAGGAGAGTGACTATGCATCAAAATTTAGATGACTACAGGTATATATTACACATGTAGTGAATCATGCCTAAAATTGTGTTTTTCTGTGCTGCATGGGTAAATGCTGCTGTTCTTCTGGGATTATTGTAGCTTGGATGAATGATGTCAGATGCAGAACCTATGAAAACTGCACATAGTGTAAAAAAACCATTACAATAAATAAACTGTACTTTTGCACTGTAGAGACACAACACATCTGAATCATATAAAGTGTAGTCATTTAGTCAGGGGTCTCGTGTGCCATCTGGGTGCTGACCTCTTCTTAGACTCATATCTCCAGGTAAAAATAGCCCCAATCACATGGCCGGACCCAGACTGGGAGTTAAATTTAGGGCCCTGTATGTCCCACAAGGCTCCTGGTGGAGGTCCCACACACATCTGTTCTTTTGTAGACCACCAACTAACACTATCAAGACTCAAAGCTGACTTTAGTACCATTTACTTACCTTTTAAAGAAAACAAGTAGCAGTCCAAGAATCTGTAACATAATAAAGATTACAGTGGAATCTTGTGGTCATGATGTCTTTTTCCCAATGTCAGCTTCATCGGACGTATCTTGCAACAGGCCCTGTTACAGTGCGTCTTAGAAACGACAACATGACTGAAGTGATGAACATGGCGGACGTGTCAACAGACATGACGCATATAAACAACACGAACGATATAGCTGATGCTAATGATACAGAGAACACAATCAATGATGAAAACCATGAAGAGGAAACATGTGATGTGAGCATGTCTGAAGAAGTGGAGATAAAGAGTGCTGCAGATGAAGCGAAGACGACCAGCTTACCAGAGATGAAAGAGCCCAAACAGGACACAAAGACCACTGGCAGGACGAGAAAACGAGAGAGGGTTTCAAAAACGAATGAGGAAAACATCAACCAAGTGGAGCAAGATGAAGAGGAGGATGCATCACATGATTTGACAAATATGTCAGAGGTGGCACTAAAACAAGAGGTACAGTATGATTAGGCTATAAAAATGTGCTAGTAGGCTAAGTAAATACATACATAAATATTTAAATATTTTCAAATAATTACATACCACTAAATTAATAAAAAAAAAAAAATATATTAAAAAATAATTAACAGACTCAAATATAGTGTGTATTTTTGTGTGTATTATGAATAAAATTATTTTATAAAATAAAAGTACACTGTTAGACATTTCAATGGGTTTTTACAGTAACTTACTGGCAACACTGTTGCCAGTAAGTTACTGTAATTAAGATTTACAGTAGCAATCTGCATTTGATTTACAGTTGCAAACTGTACTATTTTACAGTAAATTACTGTAATTCATTCATTTTAATATAGATTTCATTATTTTATATATAGAATTCATTTTATTATTACTCTACATAGGTACTACTGGCATTCAGTTAAAACAGACACAATAATTACAAAATATCAAATTCTTTATTTAAAACATTGCATGTATAACACTTAAAAATATAGTCTTCCAATGCTGGAACAGTGCATCTACACCATTTCTCCTGTCTTAGGACGTTTTGCAGTGCATTATATTGTGTCCTCTGGATTTATCCTCACAAAGAATCTTTAGGCAACAGAAACATAATGGGGAAAAAAGACAAACATCTGCAAAACCCGAGGTGCTGCTCCAAAACGTGGCCACCACCTTTGCTCACCATCCACTTTGTTAGTGACAGAAATGTCTTCTCTGAAAAACAAGAAGTAGAAATGGCACACTTTTAAAAGGCAAACCCCATATAGAATACACAAACCTCTCAAAACCATAGTTGGCCAACATTAACTACTAACACCTGAACAAAATTTCACATTCGTTAACCTAATGCTAATATAAGGTAAGCGTTGCTCGTTAAAAATAATTTTAATTCGGTAACTTAATTCAATAAGCTGACAAAAGTCGTTTGAAACAACAGTGCAGTTTACCATAGTAAGTTTGTTACCGACATGTCGACGGGTAAATGTTACTAACCTTAGGTAAACTGGTGTGCAAAAATCTGACACAAACACACAGACAAACGTACACACTGTATATTTTTACCTTGCTTGCTGGTCTTATTATCTCGTAAGGTGCATCGACACACAGCGCAGATGTTCTCCGGAACTCTCCCACTCTTGCAGGTTCATCCCCAGGCAAAACCCGCGGCGCTGCCCCGCTGCTTTCATGTCTTCCTTGGACGCGAGTGGCGCGGCTTGGCACGACTCGATAAAAAACAATACAGAACCCATTATATATGGTATATATAGTAATATTATATACTATCTACAGTGGATGTGGACAGTAAAGTAATGCCCCGGTATATTTCTGATGTACAGATGCACTCCAAGCGCTCGCGCTGTTTCTGACACAAAGCACAAATGGATTTTCCAGTCTTTACAAGCGATGTAACACGTCCAGTGTAGTCAGTCCCAAGCTGTTGCGGCGTTATAGACACGGTGTTGGGCAAATCGTGTCAATCCAAATGAAAGAAATGAGGAAAATAAAACAACCTCAATAGAATGGCGCCAAAGAAGCCGTTACAGCAAATACAGTAGTATACAGCAATTTTTAAAAATACAGTAAGTCTCTGTATATGGGGTCTGACGTCACAGAAAATTCCCATGATGCAAAGGGTATTACAGGTATCTACTGTAAAGGGAATTTGCAGTATTATACTGGGTGATATTCAGTAAATAACTGCAGAAATTACAAAAATGTCTAACAGTGTATGCTAAATATTTAAATATAAAAATAGCCAATTATAATATGAATGATATAATTTATAATCTTAATAAAATCAATATTATTTTATTTTATGAATGATTTTAAATTCGACATTTTAAAGAAATGATATGCTTTTTATGAAATGAAAAAGTAGTCAAATGCGTTTTGTGTAATTTATAATCTTTATATAATCAATAATCTCCGCAAAACAAAAAGAAGAAAAAAATAGAAATGAACTTATTTTCCATTTCTCTATTTTACTAACAATCTCTCATACCTCATTCTCTCTTTCTTCTGAAGAAACTGCTTAAAACATCTAAGCCTGTACAGAGAAGTTATGTTCCCAAGTTGGGGAAAGAAGATGTGAAGAATAAGTTTGAGGCCATGCAGAAAGCTAGAGAAGAGAGAAACCAAAAGAGAAGTCAGGAGGAGCAAAAGAAACGCAGAGAGCAGTACGTTAAAGAGAGAGAGTATGTTCGCAGGAAGCAAATGGTCAGTAGAGAAACGTGCCCATCGGCATCTTGTTTTATCACTTCATCCACTGACTGCCCCGCCACTAACAACACACAGTAGGAAATTTTGACTTGAGGTTAATGAAGATACTGCTTGCTGGGTATGCAGTGTTTGCATAAGATTTGGCATGCATCAATACCCGATTTCAGGTATTTACACAAACCTTCTTATAAAAAAGCCTTTAATCAGTAAAACACCGCAGTATCTGTGATGCCTGCTTGCTGCATGCACACTCCACTGATCCCCTGCCCATGTCATGATTGATGGCCCAATCAGCATCCGCCTCTGTAGGTCATATGTGCCTGTCTTACAAGGATTAAGGTCTGCTTGGCTTGCTACGACCAGCATGGTTTCTGATCCTGGATAAAACGGCTAACCTCACAACAACTGTCGGATCCTCCACAGATAAAGGAACTCCTCGCCTCTAGTGATGAAGAGGAAGAGGTGAAGCCGACGAAGATAGAAAAATCATATGTTCCTAAGATTACAGGTAGGGTGAAATGAGAAAAAAAACGGAGGGATATCGAATATTCGATTTTAGGACTGATCCAACTTAATCTTTGTAACAGCACTTTAATCCCGTTATAGACACCAACTGTCGGCTTTCTGTCCATTCACAGGCAGTGTGAAGGGGAAGTTTGCAGAGATGGAGAAACAAAGGCAGGAGGAGGAGCGGAAAAGGACAGAAGAGGAGAGAAAGAAGCGAGCTGCACAGGAGGCCAAAGAGAAGGCCAAGATTCAGAGAGAGCTGGCCAAGAAAGCCGAGGAGGTGAGTCAGTGTGTCATGATAACAGGCTGTGGCTACAGGAGGATGCTTTTAATGCGACTTTGGCAGTCGGCTGCTTTATCAGGTCTACTATTAGAAAATCTCCACCAAAGTATCTGTAATCACTCAGGTAATCCTCTGATGTAATGTAAAGCACTATTTTAAAACCTAGCAATATATGGGAGTGAAATAAAATCATTGAATGGATTTATATTATAGAACAATGTCACATTTTAGTGACCTGCAAGGTATGACATTCTCATAACCAACCAAAGTTAAACATGATTAATATAGTGGATTCATAAACTATGAGTTGAATTAAATCATTTTTATCATTGTAATATGTTATTTTATGTATTTATTCATTTTAATTTTAATTGTTTAAATATATAAATATAATATACATTTGGATTCATAAAATGACCCACTGTTAAAAATCACACAAACACACTTTTTGTTCAAGTGTGATTTTTAAAAAATACTTTATAAGTTCTCATTTGTAATTTTTTTAAAATGCAGAACCTAACATGAACTAACAATGAGCAATGTTTTGTAACTGCATTTATTAATTTTATATATAATTATAGTTCATTAACTAATGTTAACAGATACAGTATTTAACATTTTTATTTATTTGAAATGAACATTAATTATGTTTAATAAATACTGTAGAAGTATTGTTCATTGTTAGCTCATGCAAACTAATTTATTAACTGAAGTTAACAAATTAAACAAAAACGTGATAGTAACAACATATACAATGTTACAAAAGATTTCTATGACTGCTGAAAAAATCGGCATTTTTAAATATACTAAAATAGAAAACAGATATTTTAAATTGTAATAATATTTCACAGCATTACTCTTTTTTACTGTATTTTGATCAAATAAATGCAGCCTTGGTGTGCATAGTAAACATTTCCAAAACATTTTTAAAAGATCTTACCAAATTTTTGAATGGTAGCATGTAATATAGAAACTGTGAAATGATATGCAAAATGTGAGCAATGATGCCCAAGTGACCTACTGTCCATTACAAAGACATGTCAATTCACATTCAACATGGCACTGGGTGTTAAATTTAAGAAAATGCCACTCTTTCTGGAGCCAGAGTTAACAAGCATGGACAACATGTGACTGCCAACTGTTTCCCACACCACTTGCAGGCCATGCTCTCTGACTGAATTAGCAATCCCATATCTCTGTCTAGTATGACACAAATGAAGGCAACTGTGCCAGAAGAATGTCTTCTGCTGTCAGGCCTTATCTGAAGCCTGTCTGGATGCTTGTCCATGACTGCAGAAATGTTGCAGGTCAAAGCAGTATAAATAAAAAAAATATACATAATTTGTTATTGCATCAGATTAGACCTCACATTTGTTTCTGATTTTCAAAATATCCTAACAAAGCAGGAAGACATTTTATCATAACTTTGTAATTCCAGTGCTAAAACTGTTATTTTATCCGTTTGGGTGACTTCTTCACTTCTTCATCACAGGAAGGCGATGACAGTCTATTGGTACGAGTGGTGCCTGCAAAATCACAAAAACAACCGGGAAAGATCAAGATCAACTTTGAGGACTTGGAGAAGAACAGAGAAGAGGAACTAAAAAAGCGAACTGAGGAGGAAAAGAAGAAGAGATATGACGAAAACCGGCGGTCTTTCCGAGAGGCCAAGCGTCGCTCCATGATTGAACAGGTGGACGATGCAGATTCTCCTACCAAGGAGAAGGAGCCGGTGACCCCTGGTAAACTGCATCTGACCTTTGAAGAACAGGAGAAGGAGCGACAGGAGCAGCAGAGAAAACAGGCAGAGGAGGAGGCCCGACGCAGACTGGTGGAGGAAAGAAAAGCTTTTGAAGAGGCCAAGCTGGGCATGGTGGGTATATTTTCCACAGCCAGATACACTATATTGCCAAAAGTATTGGGTCACCCCCTTCTAATGAACAGGTTTGATTACTTTAGTCATTTCCATGAGTACAAATCTTAATGTTTAAGCATATAATGATATTCTTGGGAATTGTGTGCTTCTAATTTTAAAGCAACAGTTTGGACAGGACCCTTTTCTATTCTAACATGACAATGCCTCTGTGTATAAGGCAAGGTTCAGAAAGAAATTATTGATTTAGTCAGTGTGGAAGAACTTGACTGGTCTGCAGAAAGCCAAGTTCTAATCCAAGTTGAACACCTCTGGTGTGACTTTAAATGCAGATCTTGAGCCAAAAACTCTTTACCAAACACCAATGACTTGTACATACACTATATGGACAAAAGTATTGGGACACCCTCTTCTTTAGAACAGAAAAAGGCACTTCCAAAACTGTGGCAACAAAGATGGAAACATAATTCATGTATTTAAAAATTGTATTTCCATCTCTGTTGCAACAGTTTTGGAAGTGTCTAAAATGACTGTACCCATATGTACAAGTCATTGGTGTTTGGTAAAGAGTTTTTGGCTCAAGATCTGCATTTAAAGTCACACCAGAGGTGTTCAGCTTGGTTTACGACTTGGTTTTTCTGCAGACCAGTCAAGTTCTTCCACACTGACTAAATCAATCATTTCTTTCTGAACCTTGCCTTATACACAGAGGCATTGTCATGTTAGAATAGAAAAGGGTCCTGTCCAAACTGTTGCTTTAAAATTAGAAGCACACAATTCCCAAGAATATCATTATATGCTTAAACATTAAGATTTGTACTAATGGAAATTACTGAAGTAGTCAAACCTGTTCATTAGAAGGGGGTGACCCAATACTTTTGGCAATATAGTGTATATCAGTTTGCATAAACTTTAATGGAATAGTTACCCAAAGCTGAAAATTTGCTAAAGATTTACTCGCATTCAGGCCATCCAAAAAGTACTGTGAATAAGATTGTTTCTTTATCAGAACAGATTTGGAGAAAAGTAGCTTTGCATCACTTGCTTACCAATAGATCATCTGCAGTGAATGGGTGCCGTCAAAATGAGAGTCCAAACAGCTGATAGAAAACATCACAATAATCTATAAGTAATCCACACGACTTCAGTCCATCAATTAATGTGTTGTGAAGCAAAAAGCTGTGCATTTGGAATAAAAACAAATCCATCATTAAGATGTTTTTAACTTTAAACTGTTGCTTCCGGCTTCGGTCCTCTATCCATAATATTACTTTCTCGAATGTAAAAGTTGTCTTATTTAAATCAGGAGATAAATATTCACAGATGAAGCACTATTTAGAAGTGAAACAGTCCAAAGCAGTTCTAAAAAATATTAATGTAATGAGCTACATTATTGGATATTCTGCAATGACCCTGCGTTAACTTAAGGAGAAATGACTTAATATGTCCATGAAAAATGGCCTCAAGACCAGTTGGTTTAAAGTAACTGATAAAGTGGTTCATAAAGTGAAGTTAGTTCTGAGAAAAAAAACTAGCAGCAGATGCTACTACTAATTTTGTATCTTAAAACTAAGACATTTTTCAATATGATTTCAGTGTCCAAAGAGTTTTTACAGTGGGGCCACTGTATATGTGTAATATGAATAAAAATAAACTATTTATCACAGGCCCAGGATGATGAGGATACTCAGGATACAAAGGAGGAGAAGGAAGAATTCAGACCTGGTAAACTTCGTCTCAGCTTTGAAGAGCTGGAAAGACAGAGGCTGGAAGAGGAACAAAAGCGAGTGGAGGAAGAAAGGAAAAGACGCATCGAAGAAGAGAGAAAGGCCTTTGCCGAGGCCAGAAAGAGCATGGTCAGTTTGTGTGACAGCACCATGGTAATATCATGTTTGTTTGTTTGTTTTTTAATGTGTACTATGGTAACCCATGATATTCTTTGACAGCATATATCAGTGTGATGTTCTGATCAGGCCTACGTAATATTTAATAGACATAAACTGCTCACTATTATTACAAAAGGTCATAGAAAGCATGTACGAAATGTCTGACTTGAAATATAACGGCTGCAATCCACAATCAGACAGAGATAAGGGATTACTGACTTGGCAAAGTTGGATATGTAAGTTGGACACCAGATCAAACTCTTGACTCCGCTTAACTCATTTTCCCCAAACCTAATATATTGATTCGCAGGTTGTAAATAGTGATGATGACATCCCGCTGGCCATGATAAACTCAGATGGGGCTAAACCCGGGAAGCTGGCCATCAGCTTTGAGGATTTAGAAAGACAGAGACGAGAAGAAGAGCAGAAAAGAAAAGAGGAAGAAGCCAAGCGGCGTCTGGAAGAAGAGAAAAGACTTTTTGCAGAAGCTCGCAAGAATATGGTAGGACCATGCATGAGAATGTATTTGCACATGTACAGTCTGTTTGCATGCACTAATTTATGATACGAACAAAACAAATCTACAATAAAAAGTCCATTAATGGGCTTCTATTTAACATTCTATTCAGGAAACTATACAATTACTGTTCTGCTTATTAATAATATAGCATATACGTACATTATGCTGCATGTTTATTGTAATGCAATCTGCTCATTATATTTATATCATCTGAGCACATGTTGTCTCTCAGCTAACAACTGTTAACCGGTGTCAATTTCAATACAACAACTTACTTATGGTCTCTGATTCAATCTAAAATAATTAATTCAGATGCAAATGTAAACACGTGTTCAAATCTCCAGTGTGCTCAAATGGTATACCTGCTGCAATGCTTGTCTGTTATGCTTTTCAAATTGTGTCTTTAAGAGCCCTGGACTGGATCAGGATAATTTGACTGGATATGGAGATACAGAAGTAAGACACTTTTTGAAAAAAGAAACAGCTATTCTGCTAATGTGAAGAATTGCCACAATGATTAATTATACCAAAAAAAAAAAAGTTTTAATATGTATATATGTTTTTGATCCTGGACGACAAAACCAGTCTTAAGTGTACATTTTTTCGAAATTGAGATTTATACATAATCTGAAAGCTGAATAAATAAGATTTCCATTGATGTATGGTTTGTTAGGATAGGACTAATATTTGGCTGAGATACAACTATTTGAAAACGAAATATTGAGAAAATCACCTTTAAAGTTGTCCAAATTAAGTTCTTAGCAATGCATATTACTAATCAAAAATTAAGTTTTGATACATTTACGGTAAGAAATTTACAAAATATCTTCATGGAACATGATCTTTACTTAATATCCTAATGATTTTTGGCATAAAAGAAAAATCGATAATTTTGACCCATACCGTGTATTTTTGGCTATTGCTACAAATATACCCCAGCGACTTAAGACTGGTTTTGTGGTCCAGGGTCACATATGTTCAATATATGTTTATTTTGTCTAGTTCCACTAAATATTTTGGCTTGTTTTAAGCCTCACTAATTTATATATATATATTCAGTGGGGCAAAAAAGTATTTAGTCAGCCACCAATTGTGCAAGTTCTCCCACTTAAAAAGATGAGAGAGGCCTGTAATTTTCATCATAGGTATACCTCAACTATGAGAGACAAAATGAGAAAAAACAATCCAGAAAATCACATTGTAGAATTTTTAAAGAATTAATTGGTAAATTCCTCGGTAAAATAAGTATTTGGTGACCTATAAACAAGCAAGATTTCTGGCTCTCACAGACCTGTAACTTCTTCTTTAAGAGGCTCCTCTGTCCTCCACTCGTTACCTGTATTAATGGCATCTGTTTGAACTCGTTATCAGTATAAAAGACACCTGTCCACAACCTCAAACAGTCCAACTCCAAAGAGCTGTCAAAGGACACCAGAAACAAAATTGTAGACCTGCACCAGGCTGGGAAGACTGAATCTGCAATAGGTAAGCAGCTTGGTGTGAAGAAATCAACTGTGGGAGCAATTATTAGAAAATGGAAGACATACAAGACCACTGATAATCTCCCTCGATCTGGGGCTCCACGCAAGATCTCACCCGTGGGGTCAAAATGATCGCAAGAACTGTGAGCAAAAATCCCAGAACCACACGGGGACCTAGTGAATGACCTGCAGAGAGCTGGGACCAAAGTAACAAAGGCTACCATCAGTAACACACTGCACCGCCAGGGACTCAAATCCTGCAGTGCCAGACGTGTCCCCCTGCTTAAGCCAGTACATGTCCGGGCCCGTCTGAAGTTTGCTAGAGAGCATTTGGATGATCATATGGTCAGATGAAACCAAAATAGAACTTTTTGGTAAAAACTCAACTTGTCGTGTTTGGAGGAGAAAGAATGCTGAGTTGCATCCAAAGAACACCATACCTACTGTGAAGCATGGGGGTGGAAACATCATGCTTTGGGGCTGTTTTTCTGCAAAGGGACCAGGACGACTGATCCGTGTAAACGAAAGAATGAATGGGGCCATGTATCGTGAGATTTTGAGTGAAAACCGCCTTCCATCAGCAAGGGCATTGAAGATGAAACGTGGCTGGGTCTTTCAGCATGACAATGATCCCAAACACACCGCCCGGGCAACGAAGGAGTGGCTTCGTAAGAAGCATTTCAAGGTCCTGGAGTGGCCTAGCCAGATCTCAACCCCATCGAAAATCTTTGGAGGGAGTTGAAAGTCCGTGTTGCCCAGCGACAGCCCCAAAACATTACTGCTCTAGAGGAGATCTGCATGGAGGAATGGGCCAAAATACCAGCAACAGTGTGTGAAAACCTTGTGAAGACTTACAGAAAACATTTGTCTCTTGCCAACTGTCATTCTGTCATTGCCAACAAAGGGTATATAACAAAGTATTGAGATGAAATTTTGTTATTGACCAAATACTTATTTTCCACCATAATTTGCAAATAAATTCTTTAAAAATCCTATAATGTGATTTTTCTGGATTTTTTTTTTTCTCATTTTGTCTCTCATAGTTGAGGTATACCTATGATGAAAATTACAGGCCTCTCTCATCTTTTTAAGTGGGAGAATTGCACAATTGGTGGCTGACTAAATACTTTTTGCCCCACTGTATATACAGTGTATATATATATATATATATATATATATATATATATATATATATATATATACACATATAATAAAAAGTGAGGCTTAAAACAAGCCAAAATATTTAGTGGAACTAGACAAGATAAACATATATTGAGGATACTATACACTCTTAGAACTTTTACAAATATTAGTTTAGGTAATATTTCCCACTAAGTTTCACTTGTATTATTGCCACTTGTCTTTCTGGGCTAGGGATAATGTTATTGTTTTTTTTTTATAGCACAATAAACTTAGTTTTAATAACTAAAATGTTCAAAGAAAATTTGATTCCTTGTGATATGACCTTCTTAAATATTTTGCATATTTTTGCTTCTCAAGCAAATGTCTTGTTTAAAGGATATTTTGATCTTTTTCTTTTAAATAAAACAAGATACCAATGCACTGTATAATCCTTTGTAGTGTAATATTCTATTTTGACTATTAGTACAGATCAGAATTAGGGGTCCCAACCTTCAATTGAGCCTATGTGAGTTTTTGATTTTCACAGTAACAAGTCAAAAACTGTGATTATTGTATCGTTTTGCATTTTGCACTATACTTATTACAATTCAACTTTCTGTTGGATGTGGATCAAATTCAAATTTGAACTTATGAACTGAAGTCAACCATTTTTGGTTCCACAAAGAACCATTCAGTCAAAGGTTCTTTAAAGAACCATCTCTTTCTTACCTTTTTATAATCTGAAGAACCTTGTTTTGCCACAAAGAACCTTTTGTGAAACAGAAAGGTTCTTCAGATGTTAACGGTTCTTTATGAAACCATGTAGACAAAAAGGTTATTCTATGGCATCGTGAAGCACCTTTATTTTTAAGAGTGTACATTTGATATACCTAGCATTTATAAATACAGGTGCATCTCAATAAATGATAATGTCATGGAAAAGTTCATTTATTTCAGTAATTCAACTCAAATTGTGAAACTCGTGTATTAAATAAATTCAATGCACACAGACTGAAGTAGTTTAAGTCTTTGGTTCTTTTAATTGTGATGATTTTGGCTCACATTTAACAAAAACCCACCAATTCTCTATCTCAACAAATTAGAATATGGTGACATGCCAATCAGCTAATCAACTCAAAACACCTGCAAAGGTTTCCTGAGCCTTCAAAATGGTCTCTCAGTTTAGTTCACTTGGCTACACAATCATGGGGAAGACTGCTGATCTGACAGTTGTCCAGAAGACAATCATTGACACCCTTCACAAGGAGGGTAAGCCACAAACATTCATTGCCAAAGAAGCTGGCTGTTCACAGAGTGCTGTATCCAAGCATGTTAACAGAAAGTTGAGTGGAAGGAAAATGTGTGGAAGAAAAAGATGCACAACCAACCGAGAGAACCGCAGCCTTATGAGGATTGTCAAGCAAAATCGATTCAAGAATTTGGGTGAACTTCTCAAGGAATGGACTGAGGGTGGGGTCAAGGCATCAAGAGCCACCACACACAGACGTGTCAAGGAATTTAGCTACAGTTGTCCTCTCCTGAACCACAGACAACGTCAGAGGCGTCTTACCTGGGCTAAGGAGAAGAATAACTGGACTGTTGCCCAGTGGTCCAAAGTCCTCTTTTCAGATGAGAGCAAGTTTTGTATTTCATTTGGAAACCAAGGTCCTAGAGTCTGGAGGAAGGGTGGAGAAGCTCATAGCCCAAGTTGCTTGAAGTCCAGTGCTAAGTTTCCACAGTCTGTGATGATTTGGGGTGCAATGTCATCTGCTGGTGTTGGTCCATTGTGTTTTTTGAAAACCAAAGTCACTGCACCCGTTTACCAAGAAATTTTGGAGCACTTCATGCTTCCTTCTGCTGACCAGCTTTTTAAAGATGCTGATTTCATTTTCCAGCAGGATTTGGCACCTGCCCACACTGCCAAAAGCACCAAAAGTTGGTTAAATGACCATGGTGTTGGTGTGCTTGACTGGCCAGCAAACTCACCAGACCTGAACCCCAGAGAATCTATGGGGTATTGTCAAGAGGAAAATGAGAAACAAGAGACCAAAAAATACAGATGAGCTGAAGGCCACTGTCAAAGAAACCTGGGCTTCCATACCACCTCAGCAGTGCCACAAACTGATCACCTCCATGCCACGCCGAATTGAGGCAGTAATTAAAGCAAAAGGAGCCCCTACCAAGTATTGAGTACATATACAGTAAATGAACATACTTTCCAGAAGGCCAACAATTCACTAAAAATGTTTTTTTTTTAAATTAGTTTTATGAATTCTAATTTGTTGAGATAGTGAATTGGTGGGTTTTTGTTAAATGTGAGCCAAAATCATCTCAATTAAAAGAACCAAAGACTTAAACTACTTCAGTCTGTGTGCATTGAATTTATTTAATACAGGAGTTTCACAATTTGAGTTAAATTACTGAAATAAATGAACTTTTCCACGACATTCTAATTTATTGAGATGCACCTGTATATTCATGATGTTTGATTACCTGCAAACCTATTTTGATTATATGCAGGAAGACACAGGAAAACTCTTGTTGCCTGCAAAGATGTATAAAACATATGTTCATATGCAATTAAATATCAGTCTCTGATGAGATGTTTGTCCTGTTCTTGTGACAGGTGCAGGATGATGATGAAACCCTGGTAAGGACAGAGTCACAGGAAGCAATGCACCCAGGGAAACTAGAAATCAACTTTGAGGAGATGCTGAAAATGAAAGAGGAGGCAGAGCGGAAACGCAAGGAGGAGGCCAGACGCCAAAAAATGGAGATGGAGAAGAAAGAGTTTGAACAGTTGCGACAAGAGATGGGCGAGGTCAGCTTCACATGCCAATAAAATGATCATTACACTTACAATTTCAATACGCTTCAGTTATTTACATTGTTTTGTGGGTTTGATTCAGGATGAGATCAATGAAAGCTCTGAGGTGGTAAGCACCGAGTACGAAGAACTAACAAAGCTGAAGCGAACCGGCTCCATCCAGGCCAAAAGCCTGAAATCTAAGTTTGAGAAGATCAAGCAGCTCACAGAGGAGGACATCCAGAAGAAGATCGAGGAGGAACGAGCAAGAAGGAAAGAAATTGATGAGAAAATCAAGGAGAGAGAGGCAGAGCGCTGTCAGGAGGTAAAAGAACGAGGGAATTCCTCACATTTTCATTCTCACTTAAGAGCATTGAAATGAGGAATGTTGCTCATTTCTTTCACAGGATGAAGATGAGGATAAAACAACTCCAGCTAAAGCAGAAGATGTCCCGTTCAGACAGAAAGTGGACATGCGTGCGCGATTTGAACAAATGGCCAAGGCCAGAGAAGAAGAGCAAAAGAGGAAGATTGAAGAGCAGAAGTTACAAAGGATGCAATTTGAACAACAGGAAATTGACGCTGCTCTTCAAAAAGTAAACCTCTCATGGGCTACTTTGTTTAAGAGCTAAATGGTGGTCCGACCTCAGCACTAATGCATGGCAGAGCTGCATGCGTGTGATTTCTGTTGCTTTGCTGTTTTTTTCCGAGTGTGAAACACTTTGTCATGTGTCTTGTCAGAAAAAGGAAGAAGAGGAGGAGGAAGAGGGTAGCATCATTAATGGCTCCGCCGCCTACGAGGATGAAGAGGACCACGCCAGGTCGGGTGCTCCGTGGTTTAAAAAGCCCCTGAAGAACCAGTCGGTGGTCGACGCAGAGCCTGTGCGGTTCACAGTGAAGATCACAGGAGAACCCAAACCAGAAGTCACCTGGTGGTTTGAAGGTGAGCTGCTGCCGGACTCTGAAGACTACCAGTACATTGAGAGAGGGGAGACCTACTGCTTGTACTTGCCGGAAACGTTCCCCGAGGACGAAGGAGAGTACATGTGCAAAGCCGTCAACAGCCGAGGAACTGCCGCCAGCACCTGCATTCTCACGATTGAAAGTAAGCCGCCCTCCATCTCCACTAACTACCTGCATGCTGAGATTTCTTATGGCGTCTCTAACCTCGAACGGATCGCACGCTCCGCTTCCACTCGGTTCTTCTTCTTCTTGTTAATCTGTGTCTCTCTGTCTCCTTGTCTTTCTCTTTCCAGCTGAGGACTACTGATGCTCTCCTTCTCTGGAACTTTCCCAAAATTTTATTTTTTCTTTTATAAAAGTTCATTTCTGAAGGTAGGGCCAAAAACCAAGGAGGTTTTTTTTTTTTTTTTGCCATTCCTCCTGAAGATATGCTCAATGATGAAGTGCAATCTGTTGTTTACATTAGATGCTGCACTCACAGTTAACAAAACAACAACAACAAAAATCCATATTTGGGATGAATTTGTGCCAAAAACACAGATACTATTCCCATGATCTTCTAGCATAAATACATAGCATAGCTGAAAAAGAAATCCAGTTGAGTATGTACAAAATACAGTCACCACGTCACTGAGGAAGGATTTCACACCGTTGTAATTGAATGAATGAGACGTTACTTGAGAGTTTGATTCAGTATCTGTAAAGGAGCTGTAGTTGCATTTTCTTAGTTAAATTCCTATAAGCATCTCTGTTCAGACTCAGATGTTTTTTTTTTTTTCATGTTTTGATCTGAGTATTTCAAGTTTTGAATAAAAATGTACACATGGAGCTTTCATAACCCCAGATGTTTCTATGTTAAAGTGTAGTGAGTAAATGAATGTATGGACAGTGTATGTAGGTTTAGCAAAAGGTGATTTTAGGTTTTAGGCAGAATATTTGTGTAATGTACAAAATTATAATAAAATTCATGAAACTGAAGTGATGTTGTCTGTTTTATGAACTAACACCTTTATTTATGATACTTTTCTTTGAAATAAAGCCATTAGTTAGAGAAGAGGCCTGACAGATTCATCTGATTACAGTTTCAAATAGAACAAAATGCATGATTGTCTGTAAATATGCTATTTTTTTTAGTTATTACATAATGCAAACTGGTTTGAAAGCCTTCCTAATTTGAATGTAAGTATAATGAAAATGTATTCAAATTCAACAAAAAACACATAACCTTTATTTTAACTAGAAAAACAATGTTTCTCAAGACATGTTAGCTTGACAATATATATATAAATACATATCTTGACAAAAATATATATAAAAAATACATATATCAAGTCTTTTAAAAGCTTGAAGGCTCTAAATGTCAGAACAACAGACAAAACATAAATAAAAATAGAAAAGCTCTGGTTTAAGTGCCATTTTGCAATAGACAAAGCTAATTGTATTATGAAATGTGTCCCTTGGCAAATAATTTTCCCTGTCTCATAACAGACCACTCTTCTCAACCAGCTCAAATGGACATATATTGGATTTTCAGTGAACAAACAAGACTCATTGGAGACTTTTCTGCTAGACATTTTCAGTGTCTTTTCATAAATTTGACCATATCTGACACAACTTTCCTTTTGCTACTTTGATTATCTTCCGGCTAAATAGATCAGTTCACTTTAAGATGGAGATAGGCTATCTTGATGGTTTATTATTCTAAATTATTACTATAATATACAGCAGTCCTCTCCACACTTGTCACCTAAACAGAATATTCTCCAAACAGAATACTACAAAATAGTATTTTGTACTCACTTTTGCCAACACAAACGCGTCAAAACTATTTCCTTCTTTGCAAACTCTGTAACAGTAATACATGTTGCATCCGTAGGGAGGCGCAGCTGTGTCATTAATCCACGCAACAATGGTCTGCTGGTAACTATAGCAACAAGGCAAAAAGCTAGACCGCTAGTTAGCAAGCCTCTGCAACTATCCTTACCTCATTTATCCCCGGTCAGTTCATAACACATTAAAATACCATGCTGAAGATGCAGTAACGGCGTGTAGATGAAAATATGGCTTATGCCGACCAACAGTATTCGATGTGTGTGTGAAGTTTTGGGATGTTTACATCGAACTAGCCAACTTGCTACCTTGGTCCCATATTTACCGCTGTGTCATTCTGATCCATGATGGGCAAACATGTTGAGGAAGTCTCCGCGTCTCTAGTACGGGAATATCTCAGTCGAAAGGTGGGTGACAGATCAGTTTCATTCAGTTTATTCTATTTGGAAGACTTGTAAACATGGTACACATGCTAACTATCCTGTACCACTCAAAGCAGCGTTTTAGGTGATGTTTAAACATATTTACTTAGCGTGATATACATATTGTGTGTTTTAAAGGTAGATTTCGTCTTTAAATTGGTTTGTTCTCTGAGAGATTGCCCTGGTTGGATGATGAAATGTACTTGCAGGGCCTGAAGAAAACCATAGCTTGTATGGATGAAGAGCTTCCACGAACTAATTCAAGCATTAATAACAGATCAGATCTGCGCAGAATACTTCACCTTGAGGGCCTTTACAAAAAGAATAAGGTATCAAAGTGATCAACATCTGTACTTAAAATATCAAGAATGTTGAAAAAGCAGAGAGGTCATAAAATGCACTTGTGTTTAGGCTGAAGAACATCCCTTGAAATCAATGTTGGAGATGATTGTGAAGGACAGAATGAGTGAAGGTGGTAAAACCAAAGGACGCCGACATGGTGACAATCAAACCACATCCAGTTCTTCCATAGACACGACTGGGAATGTTAAGATAGATAAAGATTGTATGGAAAATCTGTTGTGTGAAATTCCAAGGTATTTATTTATTTTATAAAAATCCAGTGTGTTCATTTGTTTGAGACTTTCAAGATCTGTTGACAGCAATAAACATTCACCTTTTACGCAGGTTATCTGAAAGCAGTGTGTCACAAGTTATTGTGCCCTCCCAAACGCCTTCTGAAAAGCTGTGCAAGAGCTTTGCTGTTCACCCTGAAAGTGAGAGAAGTATTTACTGTTTATCATCTAGCCAGGATAGTGTCTTAACAGTATCGAAAGAGGGATTTCCCTCTGAGAAAAAGATTGTAGACACTGACAGCCAGAAGAACAGAAGTAGCAGAATAAGACGGGGCGTTATGTCAGGCCCCATTGCCAGCTCCTCGCAGGTGATGAATGTTGATTAATTAAGTTAATATTCATTTGTTTAAAAAGCTTAAATAATTTACTAAGATTTTATTCTACATTATTCCTCCTTAACAGCATTGCATTGCTTAATTTTCTTTAGGAAAGTAACAGGAGGCGTCCAGCTCGAAAGGCACCGTCATCTGTTATAGCAACACTGGAGGACTGTAGGGAAGCAGCAAACTGGACAAATGGTGTCAATACTACAAATACAAAGTCTATCCCATCAGCCCCTCATGAAGAGGGCAGCATGTTTTCTAATTTACATACAGGAGTCATAGACCGTAGCGGACATCGCTTGTAAGTTTGTTTGAATATGCCCAGTACTTAACCTGTGTCTGGGAAACATACTCTACATATTTTATGTAAACCTTCATTTGAAAAATGTCAAAAGCTTTTATTTTTGAGGCATTAATGCAGTTATATCAGTTTAAACTCTAGAGGTGAAAGGTGGGAATAATTCTAGGGGCCCATATGTCCAGGGGGACCCAGAACACTTTCTAAATTGTATATTTAAAAAGATAAGGGGCCCAAAGCAGTTTACAGTTAGGGGGCACAGAATTCCTTTCCACAACCTTAAAAATGAATTAAATATGAGTGAAATGCCTTATACGTAAAACTGTATGGCTCTAAGACTATGAAATTTGGGATGGTAAAAAAGAGGCTGTTGGTATTTATTCTCAGCTGCAATATGTCAAGTGTGTGATTATTAACTTTTATTGTTTCCTCTCCAGAAAGAATTCGGCACCCAGCCCAAAACTGGATGGACTCCATGTGTTGGAAATGGTTTTGGGTAGTGTACCTAAATCTTCAACAGATTACATTTTGTATCATAGCCAATACACTAGCAGCTGTTGTATTGCTTTAAAATAAATGAGGTGCTGTTTTTGTCCACATTAAATACTTGTGCAGCTGTCAACTTTTAATATTTATTTTACTAATCCTATCATTTTGAAATCAGTGCAACTGAAATGTGCTTTAAAATAATCTGTTTTCAAAATTCTATTGTTTTGAGACGCCTCCCGATTCTTTTCTTTTTTTAATTTTACAGATGACATAGAGAATGAGGGGAGCCTGTGTGATGTTTCTAGAACATCCATGCCAGAACTTAGTTTGAACAAGACTCCCATGGACCAGATGACTGCCACTGTAAAGTGCATTATCATTTTAACTTCCTCAAACCATTATCTGTGATATCAGCGCAGTCTGATATGATATCTGTGCTCTCGTGTCTTACTCAGGCTCTGAAGGAGATCATCTTTGGTTCTTCTATGGCTTGTTTCACTGAGGAGTGGAAACAACAGAATTTTACCTTCTCAGATACTCCTGGTTTGAAGTATGGGATTGTACAAAAGAAGGTACAGTATTTCAGACAACCTCAAGATTTACTGTAGTTTTGGTGTGTAAACCTTTGCGTCATGAGATCTTCTGGGATTTTTTTTTCAGGGAGGACCGTGTGGAGTCCTTGCAGTAGTTCAAGCTTGTGTTCTACAGAAGCTTCTGTTTGAAGAATTGAGTAATGACTCATTGGAGGAGTGCGTATGAACATCAGTCATATTTTTGCAAATTTTTCGGTTGAAAGATCAAATATTATTTTTTATTATCACTAATATAATTTTCATGGCTCTTATTGATCTCAGATATATTTGCATTTTTATACATAAACCATTTGTATTTCATTGACGTCTAAAAAAATGTTTTTAATGTCACTAGGAGACTGGAGGTATCAAGTGTTTTAAGGACAAAATGTCTGTCTCAGGCTTTGGCTGACATACTATGGAGAGCGGGGAATATGAAGAGAGCCACAGTCGCAATGTAAGTGTCACACATTTCGAATTATCACTTCTATTTACAAACCTATTGTTCATTACTCAACTGTAAAGGACCTACCCCCACAGAAACACAGGAAGAAGTCTGTTCACCCCGATTGGACGCTACAAATCAGATGGTATTCTAGAAATGGTAAGGTCATTCTTTGACCCTTAAATTGTCTTCTAATTGCTTCTTAATGTTTTGATGACTACATATTTCTCTTTTGTTAATCGTTTTTTTTTTCATATTCCACAGATAACGAACGTCACTGTGGAGACCTTAGATGATCTTGCTTTAGTTCTTGAGCAGCATGTTAGACAAGTAAGTCTGCACTTGAATGCCTCATGACACATCCCGTATACTTGATTTCTATTACTTGTAGAATACGTATTTTCAAAAAGGTATGAAAATATATTGTAAGATTCATTATGTACAATATTGTTAAATATTTATTCATGTAGTGTTACTATTATTGTTTATAATATTGTTATTTATATTTATAATGTTTTAATGTGCAATCATGATTTGTATTTGAGCACATCCAGTGATAGTCTTGAAGCATGTTAAGTCATATATCACCTGTTTAATAGCTCTCAATGTGATTGATGATGGCAATTAGTAGCAGTTTTCTTTCTTCCTTTTAGTTTGAGTCTGGTCCCTTTGGCTGTATCCTGCTTACCGTCTCTGCCATTCTTTCCAGAACTATTGCAATGTGAGTTTCCACCTCTTTAACTCAATGCAGACTGTTTACTTTCATATATTCACAGAGCTAATCGATTTGTCTTTTTGGGATTTAGTATACAAAGCGATATGGATGTGCCAACTTCCACCCTCATTGGAGCTCACGGCTACTGCACACAGGTTTGCCATATTAACACTTTACAGTCCTTATCTTGATACACATATGAAAGCATATTCAATTTTTCTCTTATTT
This sequence comes from Onychostoma macrolepis, assembly GCF_012432095.1. Taxonomy (NCBI): domain Eukaryota; kingdom Metazoa; phylum Chordata; class Actinopteri; order Cypriniformes; family Cyprinidae; genus Onychostoma; species Onychostoma macrolepis. The sequence continues at coordinate 19,171,323 of NC_081162.1, forward strand.
GACACAGTGTTGTTTGATTTTTGTACAGCTCCAGTGTGTACAGTGTTCTGATATGATCAAGTCATTAATTCTTATATTTTCCCTTTCATTTTTCTTAAGGAATTGGTAAATCTTTTGCTTTGTGGAGGGGCAGTTTCAAACGTCTTTGATGATGAAATGAAGCTTGATTCCGGAAATGGAAATTTTACACTTCTGAAGGGAATTAAAGCACGTTGTAATATTGGGCTGTTGTCTTTATTTGAGCACTATAATATATGTAAGGTAATACGGCTTCAAACACTCTAACATATGCTTAGATATTATGTCCAAATTTCTTATTTCCAGATTCCTCTCTTTTTAAAGGTTGGATCTCACCTGAAATCTCCCAAGTTTCCAATTTGGGTAGTGTGCAGTGAGAGTCATTTCAGTGTGCTCTTTTGCCCCTCTGAAGACCTGGCAACCGATCACTGCAAAGAGGAAGAGTTTGACTTGTACTATTATGATGGGCTGGCCAACCAGCAGGAACCAATTAGATTAACAGTCTGTGAGTCTCACACACACACAAAACAAACACTGGTTGTATTATCCATAGGATTTGAGAAAAACAAAATAAACACAACCTTTGCACACTTGCTTTGTAATTGGGGTTTATTATAAATCAGTATTAAAAGGCATTGTGTGTTTTGTGTCTCTGAACAGATCCACATTCTGCTGCTGGTGCTGCTCAGAATGACAATGCAGACAGTGATCTCATTCCTCCACTGGAGCTCTGCATCAGAACGAAGTAAGTCTTATATTTCATCAGTGCTTAGAAACGTATGTCTCTTGCTTATCAGAATGTTTCCAATAACATGCCATTTTGATATTGTGAAATACAAACATGTGGTGATATTAATGCTTCAAATATGTCTTACAGATGGAGAAATGCAGTGGTCAGCTGGAATAACACAGATCCCATTCTTTGATAATGCACGTAAAGGAGATTTTTATTTGACCTCTGTATGATTTTATCTGGTCTTAAACAAATTTCAGTTAGGTTTGATATTTCAAAATGCATGCTTTTAGTATTTATTTTGTCTTTTATGATTGCTGCCATTCTCAATATTTATAGTATTTTCATCAGTCTGCTGACCTACTTTATATTTGTTTCTCATAGTGTCACATTAACAGTATGGCATTAGGAACTGTTATGCTTTGACAGACTTTTTTTTTGCCTTTATTCAAATCATGATTAAATTATCAGAGAGAATAACTTGCGATTTGTGAATAATTGGCATTGTTCACTCTCTAGGGATAGTTCATGTGAAAATTACAATTCTGTCATTGTTTACTCACCCTCATATACCGTTCCAAACCTATCTATATGGTTTTTTCTTCTGAGGAACACAAAAGAAGATATTTTGAAGAATGTTGGTAACCAGTTTGCATGACCATTAAATTATGGACAAAAAACTTCAATGTTCCACTGAAGAAATTCATACAGTTTTTGGAATGACATGAGTGAATTTTCCATTTTTGGTGAACTATCCCTTTTACTGTGTGCAAGAAAAAGATTTCTAACTAGGATATACAGTGTCATTTTGTGCAAAGAATTCTTTTGTTGCAGTGTGTCCCAAAAGGAGGAACCCTTGCATGGTGAAGACTCTTTGGCTTACTAAAATGTCATTTCAAATATTAAATCTTCTTTGAACTGGATCAATGAGTTATGCCAATGTCTCTTAAGAGCTCTCTTCATTCTGTTTATGGCAATAGAGGACAGTTTACTCTGTGTTTGATCATTTATTATTTCTGGTGTAGTATTTCTGTCCTAGTAATGTTATCATCATATGCCTATAATTAATCATTGTAATTTAGAAGTATAATTTGTAATTAATAGTGACATAGTATTGTAAACATGCTTTATATAGAACTGCAACTGACTTAAAATGTTACCATTCTATGAAATAATCACAGCCCTATAGCAACAAATTGAACTAAGCAATACTCATTTGTGCACATGTAAAAGAACAAAGTGTAGAACATTAATTGCATTAGTTGATCAATACTATAACCCCTTTACAAGATGTTTGCTTGATCATTAATCATATTTTAAGTCGATACAAAAACGGTCTTCGTGATACAACACAGATGGTTTAACTGCAAACCTGCAAAAATATATTGAAGCAGTTGATGACTCACAAATTGTGTTCATATGCACATAACATCCACCTCTGCCACCAAAATAGGGCTGAATAGCTATGCATTTTGGGAAGTGGTTCTGGTTGAACCTTAAACACCAGTGGTCACTCAGGGTCTCATAGTTGGATAATAGTCAACAACTGCAGCTGAGGTTATAGCCTGAACTAAGAGCTGATTATGTGAGTTTTGATGTTATATTGCACGCATGCCTGGAATTTGAGATATGCTTGCATAGCGGAACTCTTGGACTAATAACACCAATGTAAACACAAATATTGCGTTGTTTTTCCACCAATCAAGTGTTTATTGCAACACAAACATCCCAGATCTTATAAACAGAAGTATTTCCTGGCAAAAGTATATCATACTTTTACAACATCTGACTCTGATCACTAACTCATTCACTTTGATCTGTCTTTTTCCTTCCACACAGCTAAATTGCATCACTCCACGCAAACATATCACTGTGCTGTGGAACTTTCAACTAGATTCCATCCTGCAGCTGAAAGTGCAAATATATTTTCACTTACAAATAAAACTCATAAACGGCCATGTCTGAAGGTCTGATTTAGTGTCCTTACTAACTGACAGCTAAATGTAAATCAGTGACACTGAATTCTGTGTGTGTGTGTGTGTACTTGTTTATGCTACATTGTGGGGACCACAAGGATAGTAAAACCTGACATTTTTGACATTGTGGGGACTGACCTGCAATTAGACAATGTTTATCTGAAAGGGTAACAATGCAAAACTGTTAGGGGTAGGTTTAGGGTTGGGTTAGAGGATAAAAAATATAGTTTGGTCAGTATAAAAGTAATAGAAGTCAATATGGAAAGTCACCACAATTCACAGAAACACACACACACAAACAAATGCGCACGCGTGTATGTATGTGTATCACAGTACTCAAACTGTCCTCAAGGTGCCTCTGTTGTGTCATGAATCCAATTTCAATCACAACAAATGTTTGTACATAAAGTATAAGCACTTTGTCTGAAAATAATTAGAATCAGAAGTGATTTGTTTGACAATGACAGTTCATGTTCACTTTCTTTTCTCTACACTTTTTATTTTTGTGCTCAACTGCAACACAGCAACGTTCATAATCCTTACAGACTGACATCTCAGACAACGGTCCTGATGTTATCATATGTGAGTCTCCTATCTGAGGCTCCCAATCATTTTATAAGGGCCATCTGGTGTTTTATTTTTAGGGCCCTGATAATGGAACAATTTCCACCCACACATGGTGATGTCATAAATACAGAAAGTATCGGTCGTTAACCCACCATGGGGATATATTACTCAGTTGACATTATTTAGAAGCGGTAAGGAATCTAGTTAGCCCTTGTGCTGTTCTGACGTTGCTTCCTGTCAATGGTAGACTCAATATTATGTGTTCTTCTTTTATCAGTTGTAGTCATTTAAGAGCGTTTTATGCTCTATGTACATTTTATTATTTGAACTGACTTTTTAGAGAGCATATATCAACCTGTAACCTGTATATCAATTTGTAAGCTGCATGTGTGCAAGACTTCCGGTGTCTTCGGTTTCCAGTTATTTTAGCTGAACAAATACAGTCCGTTATGGTGCTTTTTTTTATATTGATGTGCAAAGTATTTTTTATTTTTTATTATATTATTTATCATTGTAATCATAAACACGTTGTAGAGCAAATAGTTTTATCGTTGATTGCACTGTAGCAGCTAATGAATCGGAAGTATTTATAGAAAATAGCTTACTTCCGCGTTGCGAAATAAGGTGGATATATTTAGTGTTAAGAGTTTGCTCCCAAACTTGCCTTGTTGCCATTATGTCTTCATGGATGAAGAATACTGACATCACCTGTCTCTTTTCATTCATGCCTGAGTATCACAAACCAGCAGGCGCAAAATGAGTGGAGGTGGTGAAAGATTCCCGTGTGATGTGTCAGGAAGGAGGAAAGGAAGATTTGGAAACCTGACAAATAACACATGTCCTGAGGAGAAAAGATCTTTTTTTTCTTCTTTTTTTCTGTAGTCATGTGCATGCACTTTGGGACCAATAAAACCCGAGGCCCCTATTAAACATCAAAAAGCGTTTAAATGCTAATGCCACTGAATGGCAATCCAAGTTAAGTGCTGAATTAATTAAAACACAGCCTGTCTGTAAGATCTTCCACTTCACATGTCAAAGTATTTGTCTGGGCGGTATTGATTTGAGTGTCAGCTAATTCATATTCATGTTTTGTATTTCTCCTAAATTGGTGTTAGTCATAAACTGGCAAACACAAAGCTTGGCCCTGCCCCCTCTCACTGATGTATGAACTATAAATCGTTAGACCGCACAAAATAGATCAAGGGTCTTTCAGAAGGAGATGTGTGGGTTTCAAAAGAATATGGAATCGGCTATAAATAACAGGACAGGGCCCCTCAGGATCTTCTAATGGGATTAAAATGTTTACTTTGCAGAGTGTTGCCTCAGAGGCAAAATTATGGAGTACGTCATGTTTCATTTCAGTACAAGCATCCTTTCCTTTCCTCATCCTTTTCCTGAGGAATCATTTTTATGTCAGACTGGTTTCTATGTTTCTATTATCATTATTTTGAGTGCAGCAGTTGTTAGACAACAAAAGTTCAGTTCAGTTGTTTTCTTTTTGTATGTACTGTATGTATGTATGTATGTATGAGATAGATAGACAGACTGCATTTATTTGATCAAATATACAGTAAAAACAACAGCCTATATTGTAAAATTTTATTAAATTGAAAAAAAAATGTGTTGTGATTCACTTCACTGTCACATGATCTTTCAGAAATGTATTTATTTTTTAGAATGTGAGACTTTTTCAGGATCCTTTTATCAATTGAAAGTTCAAAAGAACAGCATTTGTTTCATATCTATCTATTTATCTAATAAAAATTGTAATTTGTTTACAAAAAAATTGATGATGATTGCATTCACCTGATACTTATTTATTTATTTACTGGAAATATATCACCTCAACATTTGATCTCAAATTAGCCCCAGCTAACTTTGTACACATTTTTGATATATTCTGTCTGATATATTCATGTGCAATTTGAAAACCCAAAGTAGGCCTATTAGTAGAAAATAAACACTCACATATTTAGTTTGACATTTTCTGAAGGTTAAGCATAATTTTTCACTGATTTGCAGGGAAAGATAAAAGTAGGCTACTTCATTTTTAAAAAGTCCTATTTTAGGCCATAGCCTATGTCGTTTTCGTGGAAAGTGCCTCATACACTTATACTGAACATGTTTACTGTTATACTGAACGCTCAGCCGCTAACTTTGAATCAGTCACATTTTAAATACATTATCATTATTTTAGTTTGTGAATGTGAATCACACATGAAGTAGGCCTATACAGATGTAGGCTACACACAAACGAATTGGGTCTTGCTTTAATAGACACCACATCACTCTCTGGTGAGTCACTCTGAGGATGCGGTCAAGAATCACGAGCAGGGAAACTATTGGACAAAAAGTCTCTCCAATTCATCACTTCATGAATGGAGCCGGGGCTCTTCAGTTCAATGATGAAGAACTCTGAATGCCTTAGACTCGTCTCCGGACAGCTTGCCGGTAACTGGAGGATTGTGTGTTTGGGTGTAATTGTGTTAGAACCCTCCCACATATCCTCCCTTGTGCGTCTTCTGTCTCGTTCTTTAATCTCCGCTGTTTGTCTTTGTGATAAGTGATATCCCGTTTCGATCACGATAGATTGTTTATGCCCACCTGATGAGAGGAAGGCTCTGTAACGGCCCCGGTGGATCCACCTTATTTATAGCGTCGGAATCAAATTAGACTGTTTGTGAAAGCCCAAGATACCTGCCATTTTGACTCCGCAATAATCTCAGTCTGAAGTGATGTATTGATGCTTTCAGACAGAGTCTTAATTACGACGCAAGCCGTCAATTAGCGAGGGATGCATTTAAAGATGTTTTTTAAATAGTGGCTGAATTGTTTGTTGCCAGACATTTAAAGTCACTATGTCTGAGGATTTATACTCCCTCTAGAGCAGTAAAGCCAACTGCTATTTCATAGAAGGCTCTAAAAACCACTCAAACCATGTCACACGAGATAACAATGATGAATGGTGAAGGAAAATGATTTCCCGGCATTACTTTCCCAGATTTTCACTGAGGAGCGCTGGAGCGAGAATCCCATTTTCTGACAGAAAGCTGCTGGCGTCTTCGATACGTTCATGAGTTCACATTCATCAAAATCTGTGGAGAGGGTTTTGGTTTATTAAGAACAGTTAAAAGGGGTCATATCATGAAGAATCAAGCTAATCTTTTGATTGCTATTTAAAAGCTTCCTTCCAAAATGAAAAAGTACGATTTATTGATACTAATCTGCAAAAAAACTTTCTGACGTCATATAGATGAATACATTTGAAAATTCACATTACACGTCAATGACGTCTGCTTTTACTCATTGCACACGCAACGTAGTGTTTACAAAGGAGTCTTAAAGGCACAGCAGCCAGAAAAGTAATATAAAAATGTATCAGTTTATGTCAAAGAGTGGAACATTTTCATTAAAAACTCGTTATAAATGAACGCGAGGGAACAGAAATAACTGTAAAAAAAATGCATGATATGACCCTTTTAGACAGTATGAAAGACAAATACGTCTGATAAGCAAAATCCTGTCATGCATTTGCCATAGGCCTACTAATTATTTTGATAAGTTTTCAGAGACATTCTGGCGTGAGAACTGTGAGTTCTGGCGCAGCTTTCAAGTGGTCGCTTTAATATGTTTACGTCAATCTAAACAACAGTTAAGCACAGCTCAGGGCCACATTTCATGTTTGTGTTAATAATCAGATCAGGGAAATATTTGATTACGATGGAGATATAGATAAAGCCACAGTTTTAGTGGATCTCTATTTGCATCGTTTTAGTAAAACCAACAGAAGGGGAAAACAAAATGTTTGTCATTTCTAATACGAGAACAGGATCTCCAAGAGTGAATATTCTCTGATTATTTGCTCATTTGAAAGGGTCCACTCTTGTTTGTGTGCTTTTCTTTTAAGACTTTCTCATACGGAGTCTTACTCCAGTGCTAAAAAAGACACAATGTACCAATGTTGTATCTGCAAAGCTGTTGAAAACAAACAGATGAGTTACTTTAATCCAAGACAAAGTCAAGATAAGCAACTTTCGAAATCCCGATAAACAATTACAGAACTATGAATCCAAACTGATATCTACTCTAAAAATAAATACATACATAAAGTAAAAATAAAGGTGCAAATCAAATTGCATGACCCTGGACCACAAAACCAGTCATAAGTGTCAATTTTTCGAAATTGAGATTTCTACCTCATCTGAAAGATGAATAAATAAGCTTTCCATTGATGTTTTGTTTGGTAGGATAGGACAATATGTGGCCGAGATACAACTATTTGAAAATCTGGAATCTGAGGATGCAAAAGATCTAAATATTGAGAAAATCGCCTTTAAAGTTGTCTAAATTAAGTTCTTAGCTATGCATATTACTGATCAAAAATTAAGTTTTGATATATTTATGGTAGGAAATTCACTAAATATCTTCACGGAAAATGATCTTTACTTAATATCCTAATGATTTTTGGCATAAAAGAAAAATTGATAATTTTGACCCATACAGTGTATTTTTGGCTATTGCTACAAAATACAACAGCGACTTAAGACTTGGTTTTGTGGTCCAGGGTCACATATAAAGAAGTATTATACAAGCATGTAAGCAATTAAGTAAAACAAGACTTTTAAGGGTGATAGAGACTTGGTGCCCACAGTTGGGATATATGAATGTGATATTGTGAGAGATTTATGATCTTATGTTCCCCCTGATACAGAAGAAATGGGTTGTCAGCTGTTATGAAATCTGCTCAATTACTGGAATGGAGCAGATTTCATAATAGCTGACAACCCATATTCCAATCAATCATCCAACAAAATAAGCTAAAAGAAACCCAAAATATGACGTTTTCATGCTCTAGTCATTTATTATCAGCCACAGGAATGCTTTAGGGAAATATATCATCAGATCAAACAGTTTTAGAATTAATAGGCTGTTTTAATAAAATTTGAATTCATAAAAAGGAAACAAACAAACAAACAAAAAAAAAAAAAAAAAACAGGAAATCAAATATTGTGCTTGAATGTTTTTATTCTTTCAAAGCATCAGTGCAATATTACCATTGTTATCAAACAATGTGTTTTTATCATTCGAAATAATTCATCTTTTGAATTTCAATAAGTGCCAATGGTAGATATCATGGAAATGACAGCATGGTAAGAAACTTTCATATAGCCTACACAATCTTTTTTTAAAGTGTAAGGAATGAAATAAAATATTCAGATTTGAAATAATATATTTGGAACAGAAATATATTTAAGCGTAATGGTGGCTTAATGAGATACATATTCAAATGTAATCAGGACAGAATATTTACATATCATTTAAATAAATAATTGGATGCAAAGATAAATAATACTTTCTCATAATATAAAAAGCAAAGCTATTAAACAAAACTATATTTTAAGAGCATTTTAAAACAAACATAAATTATGACAAAAAGCAAAAAAATAAAAATTGTATTATTATTATTATAGAACAATTATACTTTGGAAATGGAAATGACATAAATGAAAACAATGACAGTTAATTGCAGTGATTTGAAGGCACTTCCTTGGAAAAAATAATTCACTCCAACATCTCTGGAGTTTCTTCGTTTATATCCTCAGGACCTGCGACACATATAGAATGATGTTAATATTTAATCATATTAAAATTTCCTTTATATTTGAAATCAATACTTTTAGGATTCGGTTACAGTTAGAAAAAAGTATGAGGAAGACAGCGTACGAAATTAAGTTCCTCAACCAGCTCAACCTGTCATACACAGAAACAATGAACTTCAGACTTGAATGAATTTCTCTCCACTTCAATGGAAATCACTTATTCACATCACAAAAGGCAATTTAACCATTTCTAATTGATTCAGAGGAAACCTAATTCACCAGCCCCATCATTTGACATTCAGATTGGTAATGGAGTCTTTCACCTTTCACTAACAGGCTCTTTGAATGTCTCATTCCAGCTGATTTTGTCACAGCACAGACTGATTCCAGCGTCACAGTTTGGTGGTGAACTATTTTGAATATGTTTCTAGGAATTAAATGAATAATGTTTGATTCTTTGACACATGAGCTCTGATTGACTTGCCAAGACTGTTATTTAATCACTTTATTGCAAAATCTAATATACAATTATTTGATCTATCAGAAAACATGCATTAGGCATCTGCAACTTGGCTTCTTATCAATTATACAGACATAAATCTGAAGTCAAAGGCATTATACCTTTAAATTTCAACTGCAAGAACATGGATTCTTGAGAGGCTTTGTTGTGTATAATTACTTCTAAGTGATTAGTTTCTAGTTGCACGCATGTTACAATGCAAAATCTAGAAGTGGAATTTAAATGTGACTCTCTGGAAGTTCTATTCTGCCTGTGTGAACCGTGTATTAACTGCATGCCTAAGAATGTACCAGATGGCCATGATTAAAATGACATTATATCTTACTCAATGTTTCTTCTAAGGTTTCAGTTAAAGAAACATGCAAAACTTTCCCAACAGTAACCGGGAGCAGGCTTGGCTATCATGTTACAAATCTTGCAGTTTTCTTGTTTCAGACAATAATAAATACACACAAACACATAATAAATATACAAATAATAGTTCATACACTCATGAGTTAAACAGTTTTGTACTTACATGCGGTTTCTATGATTGTGTGCAAAGGGGACTCATAGCTAGCCTTGTTAGCAATCGTGCACATCTTTTATAATCTGTTGGGGACAAGTCAAAAAGAAATGAAAACAAGGAATTCTCACTTTCACAATGTTAAACAGACATTGACACTCTGGCTTGTGCTGTGTGACATGAAGCACACGTCAGCACTTCCAACGCACTGATGAAATTCAGTTTTAAGTGGAGCTCTCATGCCATCACGGGGTGACGTATAGAGTATGAACATGGCTAAGGGTTAGATGGATCCCTGTAAATAGCTTCATCTCTGCCCCAGTAATGTACTTGATGGCCTAAAATGACTGTGTGGGTTCAAGCACCACATGCTTCCACCCTTAATGGTGTTTGTGAAGTCTGAACATCCCATTGCTGTCCTGTTCCAAGCACCATTGCCGTCATTTTCTCTCAAGGTACTGCCACGTTTCCCTCCCTCCCATTTAAAAGTGACATTGTCAAAGCAGAACTCAAACACTACAAAGTATCTTGAAAGTATACGTTGTGGAATGGCTTTGGACATGCCGTTACCATACATGAAAACGTATCTTGTGTTAAGTTTACTGCAGTTTAGGGAGCATTTATGTCATAAAAATGCTCTGGAAGACAGAAACTCTGATTTACGAATGAATTATTATGCGTTTGCCATTCCCAGAGTTCCTCGTGGCTGCCAAAAACTCACATTCAGCTGGTCGGATTTGCATGTTTACAAAGCCCACCGTACGAAATTTGCATTGTAATATGCATGCTGCGCTTTCTTTACTACTAGCAATAATTCATAGATCCTGATTTAGAAGAGAAATATCCACAGTTTCTAAGTTTGAATTTCACAATTCTTCCTTCTCTACTGAGAACCACAGAGGAGGGTCGTGAAGCAAGTTCACAAAACATCGCTGGCCACTAACACACAAGTGTTTTTACTCAAGAAAAATAAAACAAAACACTTGAACTGCCAACGTCTAGAGGAAACAGGCAACTGTTGTGACCCAAAATATAAATCTGATCATCACTATGGGAAGCTAGTTTGTCTTTTATTTTGTGAAATATAAAATGTAGTACAACTGAAGAAAAGGAGACTTGATTCGTTTTGACATATATGCTCTCTATACAGAGTAACACTTTAGCTGTACCATTAGAAAAGCGTTATTTAATGGAAAACTCTAAACCTCTCCTGAACACTGTGAAGTCCATGAGGACTAAGGGTGGAGGAGCATTTTCGTTGCGGTGTAACGCCCTGTCAAAACTTTTTTTTTTTACTTCAGAAAAATAGAAACATAGGCAGCATTTCTAAAGTCTCTACAAAATAAACAAGCACAAACAAGCAGCATAATACAAAAATCAATTAAGATCATAACATAATTCTAATTTGAAACTACAGGGAAACGTTTCATGTCTTTAAAGTAATATTTCACCCCAAAATGTAGATTCTGTCATCATTTATTCACAAGATATATAAAAACAAAAATATTTAAAGAACATTGGACCCCATTTACTTTCATTATATGGACAAAGAAACATGGAAACATTTTTCAAAATATCTTCTACAGCACGCACAAAACATACAGGTTTGATATGACATTAAGGTAAATGAGTAAATTATGAATTATTTCTTAGTTAAAGATATATGTATACGTACATGACGGTATGGAACAATCCCTTGTATTGTGATAAATTCTATGGAAATGTGTCCTGCATTCAGATGGAAACTTGACTGGTCCTGCTTGAAACAAAAAAAAAAATAGCATTTTAAAGATTAATTACTCTGGTGAATGAAATCATTTAGCTTTTAATTTCAAAATGTCTGCTTAAGCATTAAGTCTAATCTCACAAACTTGTACAAAGGAAATGGTAAAGTTGCTGTAACTTGTTCACTTGTGCAGAAACTCAGGAGAATTAGCGCATGCTAGCGCTTGACATGCTCTCACAAGGGCAGAGACTTAATGATTCTGATGATTCTGATTCTGGCAAAGCTCTTACAAAGTTTCATTGTATGGATAACAAATTTTCACGATAATTATCGTAGGTGAACAAAGATTCTGCAGTGAATAAAAGCGCTTTTTCTAACAACATTTGGCTGGAGTACAAAGTGTATTTCACAACCCAGAGGCTGTAAAACAATTTAACTAAGTTAATCTGCTGTAGGCTAAACTGATTTGACTGGCTTTATGTGTTACAGGATGAAAACTGCTCATTTCTAATGAGGCAGATTTCAGATTATGCCTATAAGGAGAATGAAAACAGAGGATGTATTCAGAATGGCTATTGCACAGTATATACTGCATACTCCTTTTTAAAAATAGCAAGTGAAACAGTTGGTGTTATTCCACAATCATCATTTTAAACAGAATGGTACATTTGTCACATGACCTCATCAAGTTAATCACTGCATGCAAGTCAGTGAATGGTGTCTGGTTATTATCTTTTTCGTAACCCAGTTTTGCCTAAAAATGGCTTTTATTTTTGGCAGTCAAATTAAATGACTCAAGAAATAGATACTTCTGTTTCACTCCTGACACTGGAAATGGAAGGAGGTTGAACGCACTACATTGTAGAATACAATATTCGACAAAGTAAACATGTGGCAAATGTAGCAGGTCATAAGAAAAAGAAAATCCACACACTGTGCATACACTGTATACTGTACTAATTATATACCGCAGCAACAGTAAGAGTAGTATGTTAGTACGCTATTCTGAACACAGAATACATAGCCACACATCTAGACCTCATCTAGAGGGCTGCTTGAAATATTTAATACTACAAAAAAGATGAAACATATTGAAATGGTGTTTTCTTTACCTGTAAAATGTTCTATAAATCTGTCTTTCATGCTTATGTCTCGTGGAACAACCTCTGAAACAAAAAGACAAAAAGACAGTGTTAATGTTTTTGCCACCACACCAGCCTAATCAAGAAGATTCAAATCTAGTAAATATACCCCTTCAACTATACCAAACCAGAAATGTGTTCTTTTAACTCGTATAATACTGGATATTAATTAGCAACTTGATCATTCTTAAATAAACTGAAATAAGCAATCGATACTGTGGGTGAACAAAACAGACTCACCAAGTAGCTTCCTCATAGAAACATAGAAGCTGTTATTGCATTTAGCTTGAGGTTGGCTGGATGGATGAAAATGGGAAAGAGCATTGTATTTTTGTGGAGAAATCTGTCTCTGTCTGGATATATTATCAGACATTCCACTATAATTTGTGTCATCCAAATTAAAATGCACACATTATTTTTTCTAAGTGTGTTTTTCATTAATGAAATGTTTTGATAGCCTATTGCAATTTTAAAGTCTGTTTTATATGTATAACAAAACAAAACTGAAACTACCCAAGTATCCCCTTGGGCAACGAGTGGACAATCACAAAGTCTCAAGTCAAGTGGCAGCTATAGAATATGTTTGATATTCATCACAACTCCAACAGAAATGTATTGCCGGTACATAAAACTCAGAGATTTCTGTTCTTTGTTAATTGTGAGCATTAAAAACGAAACATTACAAAGAGACAGCTTTGTACAGTATAACCATTTACTGTGTAATTTACTGTATATTAATGAATGTGATTTAGCCGGGGAATGATTATGTCATCAGCTTGCGTCCAGCTTAGTCACTGAATACACTGTCTAGCACATGGCATGAAGTCATTTGTAAGTCTGCTTACTTAGCTATCTGTAGAGACATACCACTGACTTCTATTGTTATTTAATGAAGACATTCTTCATAAACCATTTATTTTGTTGACAACCTCCCCAAAGGTTTTGCAAAACATGACATGACTTCAGTTTGCATTAGCACACAATTAATGATGAATTTACAGATTGTTTATAGTCTTGTAAATACTGTTAACGGTCTGTCAGATCTCAAACTCATAAATGTCTGCAGTGTACAAACATGCAGCAACCTCTTGGAAAACTTCCCATTGTAAGATTTTGATATAACTGATTACAGTCATACACGCCATGCGTTTTACTGTGGAGACTACATGCTTGACGTCAGAAAGACGGACAGCCATTTAAAGCATAGATGTAAAATGCAATCCCAGATTGATAATCCAGCGCTCAGTAAATCTGCTAGAGGCTTGGGGTCCTTGCTAATTATGTACAATCTGTAGCCCGCCCGACCCTGGGACACCATCCCCACATGTAGACCATATCAGTTCCAGCCTATCGGAGTAAGGAGATTATTGCATGCAAAGTTGTAATGCCTATCAATGTCAGGTCCACAAATCCATGCAGCAGCTAATTTTAACCTGCCTCAGAATGTAGGATAACCAACACTATGTTATGAATGAGTTCCTCTTTCATTCAAAATACAATGACGCTCTACCTTTTTGATGTCTACACAGATCCTTCGACTGTGGGCCATTCTTTTCCATTTTTAATAAGAGAATCATAGAGATGATGCACTATCAAACACCTATCAAGATAATTCCAGGTCTATACGCGTGTTGTCGCACCTGAGTCTTACATAAGATGACTAAATGCCAATACTAATGGGCTGTTCTATTCGGGAGGGTTCAGTACAGTACAGTGTGTTGACTGTTTAGATTATATAAAGGTCCATGATCAACTCAGTTTTCAAAACTAGCATGTTTTCAACGGAATTCAAATCATTCTCATTGCAAAATTTGAAAGGCAACAAACTCATTCAAAGGTCATCCAGATCAGCAATAGCAGATGTTTATGGGTGTGATTTGTCTTTGGCACACGAATTCTGTGTAACAACACATGTCAATCAGTGTTTTTTTGTTTTTTTTCTTTTTCCTTTTCTTTTTCTTTTGTTATGGGTAAGCCATTTAAATAGAATCAGCCCAACCAGAAAACTGGCACTAGCACTGTCAAAATTTCATGAAATTTGTTTTATAGTTAAATTAATGGGGTGTCACAGCAGTAGCAGGTTTTTGTCTGTTTTGAGTATAATAAACTATTCCCAAGAGTAACAGAAATGCTAAAATGCCTCTGAAGACATCAAAACACTGGACAGCTTCTAGATGTGACAAGGAACATTCAGTAGTTGCTGTTAAATGACACATATTTAGTTAAGCACAAATGGTAACACTCTTTGAAAAATTACACCAATAAGCACTTATTATTCTTCCAGCATGAACAATCTCAAGTACATACAATTTAAAGGCATAAGTAATGTTTCAGCGAAAGATATTTCAATGGAATGTATTTATATATAAATTCATCTTCACATAATTCTAGTTCAAGTTCAAGTTCATTTTATTTGTATAGCACATTTACAACAGCAACTCGGCCGACCAAAGTGCTTTACAGGAGAGAATAATTAAAAAACATACACAGAGAACAAACCAGATAAAAAAAGAACAACCCATTTTAAAATTACAGTATATCAGTAATCAGTACACTAAGGAAAACAAATAGGTTTTTAGCAGGGACTTAAAAACAGACAGGGAAGGGGCCATTCTAATCTCTAGAGGCAGGGTATTCCAAAGTCGTGGCATGCCACCGCAAATGCACACTCCCCTCTACGCTCAAGTCTAACATGTGAAACAACCAACAAAGCAGTCGCAAGATCTTAAGCTTCTAGACAGAGTGTATAAATGAAGGAGTTCAGAGAGGTAGACAGGAGCTAGGTTATGTAAAGATTTATAAACAAAGAGTAGAATTTTGAAGTCTATTCTCTGATGAACCGGCAACCAGAGTAGAGATCTGAGAATAGGAGTGATGTGTTCATGTTTGTGACACTTCAAAAGAAGTCTGGCCGCAGTGTTTTGGACTAGCTGAAGGCGCGCAATTTGAGATTTAGACATTCCGCAAAGAATTGCAGTAATCTAGCTGAGATGGAACAAACGCATGAACAGCCATTTCTAGAGTTTTGGGAGTGAGAAAGTCTCTGATTTTAGACAGTAGACGAAGTTGATAGAAACTGGAACCGATAACGGAAGAGATATGTGACCCTGGACCACAAAACCAGTCTTAAGTCGCTGGGGTATATTTGTAGCAATAGCCAAAAATACATTGTATGGGTCAAAATTATAAATTTTTCTTTTATGCCAAAAAACATTAGGATTTTAAGTAAAGATCATGTTCCATGAAGATATTTTGTAAATTTCTTACCGTAAATATATCAAAACCTCATTTTTGATTAGTAATATGCATTGCTAAGAACTTCATTTGGACAACTTTAAAGGCGATTTTCTCAATATTTTGATTTTTTTGCACCCTCAGATTCCAGATTTTCAAATAGTTGTATCTCGGCCAAACATTGTCTGATCCTTGTGATACATCAATGGAAAGCTTATTTATTCAGCTTTCAAATGATGTATAAATCTCAATTTCGAAAAATTGACACTTGAGACTGGTTTTGTGGTCCAGGGTCACATATGTTTATCGAA
Source organism: Onychostoma macrolepis (assembly GCF_012432095.1). Taxonomy (NCBI): domain Eukaryota; kingdom Metazoa; phylum Chordata; class Actinopteri; order Cypriniformes; family Cyprinidae; genus Onychostoma; species Onychostoma macrolepis. The sequence goes on from NC_081162.1 coordinate 19,187,655, forward strand.
TTTTAAATGCTGGTCGACAAGAACACCTAGGTTCCACAGATAAACTGTTCAAATCGGGGCGTATATACTGAGAATTCTCATTAGAACCAAAAACAAATACTTCGGTCTTGTCTTCATTTAAGAAGAGGAAATTTTGGGCGAGCCATGGTTTAACCTCCTCTAAACATTGTATAAGAGGTAATCGCTGCGGAATTGTTTCTTTTGATTGGTAGATAGATTTGAGTATCATCTGCGTAGAAATGAAAAGACACACCATGTTTTTGTAGAATAGAGCCCAGAGGTAGCATGTAGAGAGAAAATAGAGAAGGAGCTAAGATAGAACCTTGCGGAAGGCCACGGGATAGAGGTGCAGGGGAAGAAGTAAAATTACCCAGCTTCACTAAAAACTTTCTGTCCGACAGATATGACTGAAACCAATTTAGAAGAGTAGTTTTTAGACCCACCCAGGACTCTAGTCTGGATAATAGTGTGGAGTGGTCTACGGTATCAAAAGCGGACGATAAATCTAAAAGAATAAGAACCACAGAGTCTCCAGAGTCAGTGGAGAGATAATTCTACTATATTTGCTGTATTAAGATGAGACTGAAGTTATTAGTTTCAAACCCTTTCACGACTGACCATCCTGGAGGTTCATGTGACAGTGATCATGTTAGAACCAAAAAATCAAATTATGGAACACCACCGGTCTAGAGATAGAAAAATATTTATTTATGTTCTCACCACAGGTGACGTTGATGAAGAATGAGAACATAAATAAATATTTTCTATCTCTAGACCGGTGGTGTGCCTACTTTGATTTTTTGGTTCAAATTTTTGTGTGGTGGAACACCCACATTGAACTTTTTGCCTACTTGTTGTGCGCACTTGGAATGTTTTTTTTATTTTTTTTTTTTTACAATGACCATGTTAACCATTACAAATGTAGATGGGGCTCTTATCTATTATGGGGGTCTTATCTATTAATGATGTCTCCGAAAGCAAGAAAATAATTGACAAAGATGGACAGGCATCTGGCTTTTCTTCTTGTTGGTATACAGAGGTAGAATGTGACTGCACAACAGATTTGTAACATATGCTAGAGTGCTGGGGTAACTATAAAACAGTATAGTTATTATATATAAGTAATATCCATATTGCATCAAAAAGTTCTAAAAAGCCATATTTCAAATGTTATATTTGTACGACATGGAAAAGTCTGTGCCTAAACTGTAGATGTAATGTGCAATTGGGAATCATTTCTTGCTGTTCAATCAATACTGTTTTTTTTAGTGAGGTCAGGTTGATTAATCATATGAAATATATATTTTTTTGACTTAATAAATGCATTAACCAAGTCGTTACTCACAAAGTGCAGATCATCAGCACACACCATTACATGACAACCAGCATCATGATTTCTCAAGCTTTTAAACTTGTCTACACCAATGATTTCAGCACTGTGTGATCAGTCTAACAAGACCATAATAAGCATTCATTTTACTACACTCTGCAGATCAAAAGAATGTCCCTTAATCCAATTTCAATTTTTTTTTTTTTTTTACAGAACTTTTCAAAATTACTCAAAGAATACAGGTTATGTTATTGTCTTTGCAATTCAATCAAGAGTATGTAAGGCAAAATATGAACAGCTGTCCATGCATTAAGTGATTAACGCATTAAAAGTGCAGTTGATATGCACGAAAAACTCCCACTAACAGGAAGGAGTTAATGCCCAGGATTACTTTTGTATCATCACCTGATCTCAAATCAGCTTACCTATTGGTCTGCTGTTGTCCGGCTTGGACAAATGTGCAGTCTTTTCACGAGAGGAAAACTTCACATCTTGAGATACAGAGTAGAGGCCACTTGTGACGCGTCTGGACGCGGGCTTGTCCTCGATCACTTGCAGGATTAGATTAAGCAGAGTTTTCCTTTCCGACTCCTTTACCTCCTTGCTATCCATGCATTGGCTGGATGTGATGAGCAAAAGAATCATACTCAGCAATATGTGCCATCTCTTCTCAGCCCGCATGGCTTTCCAGCCTGATAAACGAACAAAACAAGTAAACATAGTCATTACATCCTCGTAAAAGTTCTGACCGTGCGTAAAATACGCAGATGTCAGAGCAGTGGCGCAGTGGTCCTGTGTTTATGCAGTAAATATTACACCTAGATTCGAGTCCTACCTAAAACTCTCGACCTGTTTACACGCTGTACTTTTTGCAAATATGTGCAAAACAAATAAATAATACAACGGTACCTTAATGTAGGCTACACGAAATGACCCAAATCCAACTATTCTTCATTGTCTACATGTTTAAACTTTTTGAAATCTGAGAAATAATCAGTTCTCTTTACTATAACCTTAAAGTATATAGCCTACTCACATAAGCAAACATAAATAGAAACTTACGCGAATATATATTGGTAGGTGCTTCTACCTTTAATGATGTGCACGCAAAGTTGTCAGAGAAAAATATATCTTCCAACAGTTCCTGTTGTCTCGTGTCTTTCTTGAGAACATGCGTCTTGTTTTATACGTCAAGTGCGAAGCTTCTTGAATGTAATACAATCGATTTCGGGTGGGTGGCAAATGTAGACATCTTTCCCTTAGGTTTTTTTTTTTTTTTCTCCTCAACTCGTGGTCAGTTCCTTTGACATTCGCCCCTCCTTTCGCTTCAAATTCATCACAGAAGTTCAGATAACTATAAAAAGTGTCTCAAAACTCCTCTCTGCGGTTTATTAAAAGATTCATAGCTGGCAGAGGGCTGGACGCGTAAATGTTCTTGGAGATATCCATCGCGCCATGTGTCCCCAGGGAAACGACGGGGAACCTCAAGTATCCATATATCTAAATATACTTGCTTAAACGTAGCTGAGCTGTGAAAATAACGCCTGGATGTTTTTGTTCATGGATGGTCGGGTCTTGTGACTGCACTAAGCGCGCTATCCTGGTAAGCCCCGCTTGTTTCCACCTCCCAACTGAAGTTTGCACTTGGCTTTGTGCTGGTATTACACGCTTAACGCATAAATTCCAGGGTTCTTAACTTTTGTATGTCATAACAAGCAAACACAGATCAATGGTCTGATTGGAATGATATTGAGCATTTATATATTTTATAAATGATCATATTATTTCCACCTGTTATTTTTTGATTATTTCTTTAAGCTTCTTAATATTTCTCTGTTGCCAGAGTGTGCACCCCCCCCCCCTTCCGGCAGGGGGTCATGTCCTGGAAATCTGGCCTTCAAGTTTCATATCAAGTTATGTGGGTAATTATGTGTGATGGTAATTACATTTTCCACTTTTGAGGGAAGATCTGAATGAAACTCTGCTTGTATTAATTGCTAAGTACAAAAATAATTACAAATTGTAAGGAATTTAAATTCTGAAATGCTCTAAGAATGAAATTCTCTAAAGAATGGTGGCATTGATGGCAATATTTAGGCTATATAATAATAATAATGCACAGCAGTTATTTACTATTAAAACATAAATAAAATGTAGCCTATACATAAATACCAAACAAATGTTGCCTGCATTTTTACAAAAATAAATAAATAAAAAATAAAATAACAACAAACTAACATTGGCTTATTAATTGCAAATTGTATAAATAATAAGAAATTGTTATGAATTTAAATTCTGAAATGCCCTAAGAAAACAAACAATCAAAAAAGTAGACACTTTTTAGGAATTAAAAGGTCTGTGTGGTGGACAATCCTAGAATAGTGACTATAATTAAAGTGACAATAGTTTAAAGCTGTGATCTACCCATTATCCCTAGACTGATGACGTTAATGATTTATCCAGGGGATCCCTGGGTGTATAAAAGTTATAAACTCTTCTCTGTTGAATTCATGTAAAAGTACAATGTGAAAGACATGTGAAGAAATGTGAAGTTTCACACAGCTCTTGTTGCTCTTACAGGATGTCACTGAACCTGCATCTCATGTGGGAATTTGAAGGAAACGGCCTTGCTCTTTCCTGACTTCAAGATGCACACTGGGTTCAAACTGACATAAGGAACAGAAAAAAAATGATCTTCAGATACTTAAATGTCACATTTGCATGAGGACATTTCAAACTGCTTTACTTTTGAAGTAACTTTTTAACTTTACATACGATCATGACAATGGAATGCTGCATTGTCGACATTGCAAAGCTTAATCTCGGCACAGATATAAGCTACACTGATCGCTGTCCTAATATGGCCTTTAACCAAATACCTAAGACATATGATTATTGGAATGCTGTAGTCTACTTACCACCATGGGATGTTTTAAAGCCTCTGCTCATATGAACTCTAACAGTTACGGACAAGCAATAAAGATGTTGTACTTGGCGACATCAAGCGGTGTGTTTTCAAACTACAAATAATATCGCTTTACCCCCTACACATCCACAGTAGATTATTAGTGCATTAAAAAATATATATATATTACGTCAATAAATATGATTTTGAATTATGCTCTGTAAACCTATATCTAGCCTATACAAAATGCCTAATTTAATTCTAGGAATTTTCGCATACTTCTTGTTAAGATGTCAAAATGTCACGTTCATAGGGGCTGAAAAACTCACAATAAACTAATAATAAAGTTAGTTTGCAACTAACAACTATATTGGTAATTTGGTCGCACCACTTGAAGGCATAACTTAACCAGTAGCTAAACTCTCCGCGAGGTTATGTTTAGTCGCATAATATGACGTTTACCAGTAGGCTAATTCTTGAGACATGGGACAAAACACGTCCAGCAATTGTAACTGCTATCAGGTTTAAAAAATAAAAATATTTGCAATTGTAAATGTTGTGGGGATTAATAATAGAATGTATTTATCACAATTGTGAAATTAAAATTTCAATTTAATTTTAGCATTATAATAGTGAAATCGTTATTGTCTTCTCACTAGGCTACATCTAAAACAGTGTGTCCACAGAGGAGGGTTCAATCATTCATATGCCAATTTTTATTTTTTTTTTAATGATGAAAAGACCTTGCTTTATCAAAAGCAACACTTAATAATATCTCATATCAAAGCAAGGTTGTTTTTCAGTGACACATGCATGTTTCATAAGGTTTCAAATTTGTGTCCTCACTTCTTGTCAACACCATCAGACATTCATTAAAATGTAGCCTAATAAAATCAGGGAATATCAGGGACAGCTGCCTGTCACTCTAAACAACCCCCTTGCCACATTCCTCTTCTGCAGAGTACATCACTGCAGACAGGCTCTGGTCAGTTTTATAGTTTTAGAATATTTTAAATCACCACAACCATGTTATCGAGGGGTGAGAACCAGAAGGGCGTAAGTGACATTTTACCAACTTTACAGGAGACTTTTTTTTACCATAGTTTGATCTGACTTTGTGTACTGATTTCAATTGTTTATAATACACATTTGTACGCTAATGGATGACAGTACTTTTGCCAGTAGAAAGAGCTCATTAAAGAGCTTTCATTTGATGTATATATCTCCATTTCACCAAAAATGTCACTTACGCCCTTCTGGTTCTCATCCCTTGCACCATCTGCCAGTTTCTGAGGAAATTATTTGAAATATTTAGATCATTTTATTCTCCTGAAGCAGGTTCCATTAGCATCTAGCATCAACAGAAAAACAAAAACAAAATGGCAACTACATGAACTCCATTTGTTTTGTGAAAGATTAATGCCAAATTTGTCAACACCACCAGATGTCACCACCATAAGATTTTATGTTCCAATGATATATCAAAATAGCCTACTCAAATGTGACTCTTGTATAAAAGCTTTATAAATAATAACATACTCACTATTTGTTGTGTTTGTTTTAATACAGTAATTGATTGATTCAATGTATTTGATAATTGTAGTTAAAAATACTATAAATTCAGGTTTTCGTCACCACATATGTTAACTCCGTCAGTTCTGTCACCTCCGTCAGTTACATATTTTGATCATATTTCATTATGATATTTTATATGTGTTGTGGAATGTTTGGGCACATGTGAAAGTAATCTGTCTGCTAACATGAGAATGTGTTTTGTTAAATGTTAAAAACATCTTGAATGCTGTTAAAGATAAAGTTGAAATTAGACAGTCCAAGATAAAAAGCACATTTTGTTAAAAAAAGAGAAAAGTTGGGAGGTTGTATCAAAGCGTAGCTCAGTAACTTAGTACATATAATATACATAAATGTAGTTTCATTTGTCTGAGTACAAGGTTTTATTTTTTTCAATTTTGCACCGTTTTGTCCCATTTCTCAAGAATGACTGTTAAACCTTTATTGATTCAATAAGAAGCCCTAAATATATAAAAAGCAGCATTTAAAAGCTGTGCGTTTGACTTTTATCTTGTTACGGTTCATGTTTTGAACTAACTGTCAACCTTAATAAATGACATTTACACTAATGTTATATTTTATTTAACGAGTGTACATGTCAACAACATCATATGTGTACATTAATGTCATCTGTCAAGACAGTTTTATGCCCGTTGTTCCTGATGCGTCCAGTAGGGGGAGGAAGATATACGGCGAAATAACATCATCCAAATCAAAACACGAAACTTACACAAGTAATAAACGTCCCATTCATAGATGTTGAATTTTTTTTTCTTTTCTTGTGAATTTAAATATAAACGCTACATTAACATAACAGATAGACAGTGTAAGGATGCACTAATGATATTAGTTATATAGATATATAATAGATATTAGTTAGTTATGATATTAGTTATGATTTGTACTGTTGGTATTCATACATAACCCACAAGAGACAACTGAACTGCAATTGAATTTAACGTTTTTGTGAATTGAAAAATTAATATACACATATAGTTGGATCAGATGGACAATAATGATGTGATCAACTGTAGCCTAGTTACCGGTTTTTATATAGAGAGATTGTGTGATATACATGTTGTTGTGAATTTATATTTAAAGTTACATTCAGATAATAACCACATTTTTCCGCCTCAGACACAATGTAATGATATGGACCACTGATAAGATATCTTCACTACTGGTTGTCATACAGCTACAGAACTTTATGAAGACAAACACAATTCACCCCTTCTAAAATTCCAAGGCCATTTAGCCATCTGAGAACAAAAAGACAACATTTGTGAACAACAATTTTTTTATTAACATCATTTATTAATGACACCCATTGATGACCCTAGGGCTTGCCAATCTTCTTTAAGTGTTGTTCTATCCTCCTGTCAAAATGCTCCCACTCACTGATAAGAAAAACAACAAACAAAAAAAAAAGAAGTTGGACAGTTGTAAAGAAAATGGTCAATTGTACATAATGGCAGGATGTCGTGTTTGATAATTTTTCCTTTATATTATCCTTGCAATACCTTTTGTCGATGACAGGTCCTCTCAGAAATTTCTTTCACCGGCACAGGCACCGTCTTAACAGAACACTTGGAAAAAGTGTCAAACCACTTTCATTTCTTTTGGCCTCTGATGATGGACTGTGTAGACAAAATTGAGAATGACATTAAAAACATTACCATGTATGTCTCTGCAAGTCTTTTATATACTAGACAAGGTATTGGTTTGAAATGCATTCTTGATGCACATACTTGAATGTGGTAATCCGTTCCTTTTTTTGCCACAATGAAGTCCACCAACGCCTGGTTGGATGACATTCGGCTACTCTTGGCAACAAAGTCAGTTTGGTCAGTTATTTCTGTTGGCAAGGAAGGAACTTGAAGAATGAAACGCCACACTGAGATGTACAGAACCTAGTACACACAGCCCTCTGTCTCAAACCGCTCAATTAGACATAGACCATCACTCCCTGGCTGCAGGCATGTCAAGCTAACAGAAAATGAAATGTTAACTAGATTAGTATTCAAGTTTTATTGTTAGAATCTAATGACCAGCAATAAAATATTTTATTTTATTTTTTTTACAATTTCATAGCAAACTTCTAAGGAAAAAAAATATTGAATCTCACCTGAGAGAAGTTGAATGGAACGTCTAGCATGATGTAGAGGGCATACTGAAAAACAGTAAAGATTCATTTCCAAGACAAAAAAAAAAAAAGTGCAAAAAAAAAAAACGGTTTTACCATTTTCTTACCATGAGCATGAAGACACCACAATCATTGCTGTTGGTCTGTTGAGGAAGGACCTAGGATACAAAGATAAGAATTTGAAACACACAGAGATGAAAAATATGTAATTGTAGTTTTGTGCCATCCCAATATCCAATCCCATGGCTTCTGTCCACTGTCCGGGGTCGAAACGATGTGCGATACTCCTAAGATTAGGGTAAAAGACACAAATTAACATACAGAGCCATGGGGAGTCCTATGTCACGATGCTTATGCAACAGCATAACAGCATATGGCCATAAATTAAACCAGCATTTTTTCCTCCTCTGCTCACACCCATTTCGGTCTACTGGACATCCTCATCCACAAAGACCTATGCTTTTGTTTTTCTGGTTTAACTTATCAAGACTGAACTTTTACTTATTAAACAAGTTGTCATATTCACATCATGCCTATTACCATGAAGGGAAAACCGTTAATATGACAGTTAATATAAGAGTTAACCACTAACTCGTAATTAAATTAAGTCAAAATTCTGGAACAATGCAACTGCATGTCTACATTATATGCCATGGGAACGTGGCAACTGTATTCAATATTATAACCATATACTCTCAACTAAACAAATAGACCACTGGAACAATGCAACCTATAGGGATACATAAGTAATGGTTGTGGCCAGGGAGTATAGAAAGTGCTAGGAAAATACATTTCATGTTTGCATTACCTTTGCCTTATGACACTAGGCTAAAAACAACTCACTCTAAAACCAGCATAAAAGAACAATCCCTCTAACCCACAAAGTAGTCAAAGCTGTATAAAATGTGACACACATAAATTGTTCTTATGAGCTAAACCATGACTTGAAAAAAGAAAAGAAAAAAATCTTACACATAACAGATAATGATCTGGGCCGGTGGCTTGTGTCCATGCAGGCAACACAAGGGCATCCTTCACGTCAGCATTTTCCTAAAAAACATAAATGACACCAGCACAGAACACTTTTTATTTTACTTCTGACTTAAGGTTGATGTCAAATACGACCAATCATTTGCAGTGACAGTTTCTTCCAAAAGTCTTCCATATTCACATTCCCATTGAAATCTTTGGTGTGGTTTGATGGTGGAAATGGCCAGAATTCACTGGGCGGACTCTAGCTTGGAAAGGGGGCGGAGGGGTTAATAATAGTAATTTTAGATGACCTTTCGGATGTATTTAATTATACAACACTTTATAATCTATAATAACATTTATTAACAATTTAATATTTTCTCTAAACTTTCTTCTATATTTAGACAAGCACCTGCAATTCTGGCCAAATTAAAGATACGTTGTGTGTGAATTTGCACATATTACGTTGCAAAAACGTTTGCAGTTAGTTTTTAATATTTCATTCTTGAGGACTCTATGTTTACATTTCTTTTCAGGAGGACTAGTGCTCCTACTTAAAAATAAATAAATAAATAAAAAATAGGAACAGACCTTCTGATCAATGACAGGAGGATCATTCCTGGGATTCGGTAACATTTTAACTTGGAATATACATGTTTTTCAACTTCTAAATACCCCACATCATTAGGCACATATCAAACCTCCCAAAAATATTCATCATATTTGAATATATCATATTCAAAATATCATATTTTCCCACCTCAGGCATTAAAGACCTTTTATCAATTTGAGTTTTTTTCCAGCTTTTTTTTTCCTCAGCCCCGTAACGGACAAAATGGGATTGGTTTAAAAAAGATTTTACACAGAAATCGTTATAAAACAAACATCTACCTACTGCTCTTGTGTCCCTGATAACAATTTAATGATAACAAATGTCACAATTATCATCATTTTCACATTTTTATAGGACTGAAGCTAAAAATACACAAATTGTTTGTCTACAGTCTCTTTATTTTTGTAAAAAATATTTTTAATTTAAAATTTTAACTAAAACCACAATTTTATTGTTTTAGCCCTTAACATGTCAGATGGTAATCAGCAAGAAATACGCTTGTTCTTAATTTTCTTCCCTATATTTTTCTGATGGGGTTGAAGACTGAAACACATTTGAAGGGATACATTGCCTTAAATTTACATTTTTAGATTTGTTTGTCTCTCATAGTGTCCCCTTGTTTCTGGGTCTACATATCTGCATGGCCAACATTGTCTTTCTGCTGCAAATGTGGGCGCAATTTCTGATGTATGATGCTTGTCCACGTTTAAGTGGACATGTTATGTCAAAAATTCTATTTAAAACAAAAATATGAGTTGTCATGATTTTGGAGTATATATATATTTACTGAAACCATAACTATTTTATATTTTTTCATTAAAATATTAATAAATGAAGCAAATAACTCAATCCTGTCACAAGTTTACAACCCTGTAACAATGAGAAATACATATATTTGTGATGGGGTTGAGTGTGACGGGGTTGTGGCCACTGCTGCTCATGTAGCATAGGAGAGTAGACCATATATGGCAGCAATAAAATAAACACATTGTATATACTTACAAATGAAAATAAAATGTTGTAAAAGTAATAATTTTCCATCTTAATTTTATATGACGGGGTTTAGTTGTTAAGCTTGACAGTGCCCTCCCTGACCATAACATGCCTCAAAAATATGAATAAAAAGTATACCACTAACCATTTTCTGCACCACTATTAAAGAGACCTGGATGAAGTCACATATGAGCGGAGACTAAATTATTATGGGCGAAGAATGGTTAGTGTGACGGGGTTGAGTTCAGACTGAGAGACATAACTTTACAGTCTAAGTACTAACTCAGGGACATTACAAAATGCTTGGTTAAGATAGATACTGTATAAGACATTATTTTATGCTAAAATAAAAAATGCAATAATTGCAACATACTTACATGACATGATGAATGCTCCTTTTCTGTGGAGATCCATGATGACAATGGGCGGATGATCCCCGCATGTCACACAAGAGTATTCGTACTCGTGACTTGTGAGTGCCTCAAAATGAAAATGGAGGAAACTGTTCCCCTATGGTGAGCTCCAGACACTGAACCACTCTTCCAACAGTGGTGTGGGCCAATGATAAAAGATAACCCAAATAATAATTGCTAATCCGCCCACTTCTTAAAATCTTGTAAAGCACTATTGGATTTTTATTAGAGGTAATGGTAAATTATTTAATAAGATAACCTGACCTGTAGCATGTTTAAAAACCTTTGTAATGCCATTTTTCTAACTTTATTAAATGTATGTCATCTTTTGTGCCAAAAAATTTAGATGTATAAACTTTTATCAAAAAATTAACTACACAATAAATTAAAATAATAAGATATAACAATAACAATCAGGAAAAAGCAGTTTCCAGTCAAATGAAATCAGCATCAACAATTCATCTTTGCATGGCACAGAAGAGCACAAATGTGGCATTAAGGAATATTTACAGAATTTAAGAAATTTTTGACAAGACTCAGAGGTGGCATTAATGCATCTCATAATAACAATGTTATGAGATTAATGTTTTAAATATATAAATTTCAATGAATTAAAAGACTCAATTTATACTTTAAAAATTAAACAGAAACTGCCAGTAGGTTGCATCAAGTCACTGTCTTTGTCAATGAATCATTCATTCAATCGATTCGTTCAAACGGCTGATTCATTTAGTTAACAAAGCAAGTGACTCTCTTTATGAATGGGTCATTGAATCATTGACTCACTAGATTTGTTCAAAAGCAAAGATTCATTCATAAACGAAACTCTTGACGCTGTGTCAAAGACTTGCGCAGAGGCTCAGCTGTGACTTTGTTTTTTAACTATATTTTTGTTGACGAAATAGAGCAAAATAGACAGTGTTCCTAAAATGTAAGTCACTTAATATTAACTTTTGTATAAAATCAAAAATGTATAAACTGTTATATAAATTCAATTTCACATTTGCAAGCTCTCTTTATAATCATTAAAAAGCTGTTACCCTCCATTCATCTCACAAACTTCCATTTTAATGTAAAAAGCTCTCTACACTGCACACGTAATATATTATTTACATCATCTCTACACTTTGTTTGTTACAATGAATGACAACAACTGCAGTCTGCTTTCACGGTCTGTGCTGTGAGGAGCAGGACGCGCGGCGGTAGAGAAGCATTTCTATTGGCTGCAGTCTGCAGGTATTAAATGGCAAAAGAAGGCATTGGGCAGCGAACCATAAACACAGCGCTACGTTTATATGCAGAACTGGGATCGCTTTTGTAGTCTTTTGAAAGGATAAAATATAGAAATCATGTTAATTTCCAAATAAACCTAACCAGTTGGAAATGAAACGCCGTCCCCCCTCGAAATTCACTCCCCGGACTCCGTCCCCCCGCGTCCCCCCCATTTCCAGCCCTCACTAACAACATACAGAAAGTCAAAATATTAATAAGATGACCTATATAATAGAAAACAGTAGACATACGCCTGCTGTGGCTAAATATGTACACGCAGTGTCAAATCACCCAGAAAGTATTTGCCCAAAGCACAGAATATCAATATGGTCCATGGCAACATACTTACATGACATGATGAATGCTCCTTTTCTGTGGAGATCCATGATGACAATGGGCGGATGATCCCCACATGTCACACAAGAGTATTCGTACTCGTGACTTGTGAGTGCCTCAAAATGAAAATGGAGGAAACTGTTCCCCTATGGTGAGCTCCAGACACTGAACCACTCTTCCAACAGTGGTGTGGGCCAATGATAAAAGATAACCCAAATAATAATTGCTAATCCGCCCACTTCTTAAAATCTTGTAAAGCACTATTGTATTTTTATTAGAGGTAATGGTAAATTATTTAATAAGATAACCTGACCTGTAGCATGTTTCAAATATGTAGGCATAGAGGGAGGTCAAGAATAACACTGTGGTTAAAATTGTGCAGCCCATCTTTCCACTCTTGATACCTGTAGTGGATTCCACATTGGTGGCAACATTTTGAGTAGGTGGCAACATCTGAAAAACACAATGTTAAAAATTTTAACTGTACTGCAATCTCATTGCAGATCTGGTGTCATTTGTATGTATTTTATAGATCCCTGTTAGAACCATAAATACCTGCCATTGATAACTTTCGTATTTGTAAGAATTTTGGCCTTTGATGTGATAAGAAGAGGGTCTGATAAGGGTACATTTCCAGCACATCTCTGGCAGAACATGGTTGGGTATGTGCTTGAAAATGAAGGCAGATGCAGGTGCTCAGGAGGAGCAGCAGGGATGGTCTTGTTGTTCATGATGTACTGAATCATAGATTCAAGCTCTTTTATCGGGGGGTAAAGTAGGCCTACATCATCTACAGTTTCATGAACTGGACTGGTCTGTTCTGTGCTTTGGACTGTCCAGAATAGCTGATGCTCAGTCTGGAAAAGGTACCATTTTGCAATGTATTTATGGAGGCAGGATCTTCTTGATCTGGCACAAGGACAATGCCAGGTTCTGCTTTACATCATATGTGTCCATTATTCTTCCAAGTTGGGCATAATACGACGCATGTGGCTCATAGACTGAAACGCACCTCTTTAAAGATGGCGTTGTAGCCTTTGTTGATACAGACAAGGGTTTGTTGTCTTGGGTGGCCAGGCTTTGTCTTTGTAGGCAGTCTGTCTTTCTTTCCCTGCCAAACCATTTTAACCCAACCATGTCTGTCAGGGTACTTTCTGACAGAGTAGGAGCATCAGCAAAGGATCCACAATAGTCTAGTGACTGGAGGTGATAGCATCTGTAGTGGCTTAGTCCACTCCTCCTGGCTAAGTCAATGTCCACTTGACAGGATGGCATGGAGGACCTACTGGCGGTCAAGGGTGGCACATCAGGAATGCTGGTTGATGTAGTGGCGGTCAAGGGTGGCACATCAGGAATGCTGGTTGATGTAGTGGCGGTCAAGGGTGGCACATCAGGAATGCTGGTTGACGTAGTGGAGGTCAAGGATGGCACATCAGGAATGCTGGTTGATGTAGTGGCGGTCAAGGGTGGCACATCAGGAATGCTGGTTGACGTAGTGGAGGTCAAGGATGGCACATCAGGAATGCTGGTTGACGTAGTGGCGGTCAAGGGTGGCACATCAGGAATGCTGATTGATGTAGTGGCTGTCAAGGGTGGCACATCAGGAATGCTGGTTGATGTAGTGGCGGTCAATAGTAGCGGTCAAGGGTGGCACATCAGGAATGCTCGTTGACGTAGTGGTGGTCAAGGGTACACTGTGGATCTTACATCCTTTAAGGTGGACCACAAAGTTGTCACGTCAGAATAAAATGGAAGAACAATATACATATGTGACCCTGGACCACAAAACCAGTCTTAAGTCGCTGGGGTATATTTTTAGCAATAGCCAAAAATACATTGTATGGGTCTTTTATGCCAAAAATCATTAGGATATTAAGTAAAGATCATGTTCCATGAAGATATTTAGTGAATTTCCTACCATAAATATATCAAAACTTAATTTTTGATCAGTAATATGCATAGCTAAGAACTTCATTTAGACAACTTTAAAGGTGATTTTCTCAGTATTTAGATTTTTTTTTGCACCCTCAGAATCCAGATTTTCAGATCTCGGCCAAATATTGTCCTATACTAACAAACCATATATCAATGGAAAGCTTGCTTATTCAGCTTTCGGGTGATGTAGAAATCTCAATTTTGAAAAATAGACACTTATGACTGGTTTTGTGGTCCAGGGTCACATATTGGTAGTGTAGTTTTGTCCTACAATTCAGATCATTGTATTGTATTGTATTGTATTATATAATTTGGGGAAAAAAAAGAAAGAAAAAAAAAGAAAGAAAATTAACTCCCTTACTGACATTCCTACTTTATGTGATCTGCATGATTTAGAAAGTTTTAGAAAAAAGGTAACAATACCCAGCACATTTTATCTGTAAACTATTTGTAAAACTCATACGCAACATGCCCTGACAATGTTGACAGTGTTTTGTTTCAGAGATACCAAAACAAATCAATCATGCATTTAACCAACATTCCATAATATTTTGAAAAAAAAAAAAATCATTCACAAATGATGTTACCTTCATGGATAACTGCCCTCGAAAAGTGAAGCTGAAGATGAGCCTGTACTTTACTTTTCTTTGAGGGTTTGTAAAAAGTAGTAGTACAGAATGGACATTGGTACAGGGAACAGCAAGAGGTGCATTTGTTAAGCATTGGTAATTCAAAACCTCTGTATTGATGGAATTTCTACACCTAAAGAGAGAATACAATTTACATTAGATGGAAAGAGAAAGAGTAGATAGGTGTTTATAGTTTATACAAGTTGAGAGAGAGATACATTTCCTTAAGTAGATCAAAAGCTAGAGAAACCACACACCTTTGTGAGGTGCGAGTTAAAGAGAACATGGTGAAGAAAGAGTGTAACTGCTCACTCACTTATTTCCAACATTTCGGCAGGCAAGCAACCTTTGTCAAGATACAGCTTACTATAAAATGGAGAGCACCACAAATAGAACCAACAATTAATCACAGGTGAGATCAACATCACAATTGAATTAACATATAATAACAATTAGCCAGCAAACAATTAAAATACTCTCTTAACTTTATATTAATAAAACAAGATACACCATAAATAATTGTGCACCAACAATCACAAACATGATAAAAACCACATTAAGTTCAAATAAACTTTAATTAGATATTAGATAATTAGATCATCTCATTTATAAGAAACAACTCAAATAAAATTTTACATTCAAACCATATGGGACCAAAGTTTTTAATGTAGGATTTATCACGTTGTGATTGTTGGTGCGCAATTATTGATAGTGAATAATTTGTTTTCTTAATATAAACTTAAGAAATAGTCTTTTAATTGTTGTGTGCAGTTAACTCCTTACTTAAAGATTTACATACATACAGACCTATTATAAATCTGTCTTTTGTATGTTCATACATATCAAACATGTACTTTGCTGCAAAATCCATGTGGAGTGTGTAAAGAGTAACAGGGTTAGAAGAATATCTTACCAGAAAAGGCCATCTCACGCAAGCTAGAGACAGAAAACAAAAAATTAAAGACAATTAAATAAGAAAGTGAGGCCTACATAGAATATGAGGCAGCTAAATTTACACACCAGACAAACCATCAACCTGACCGTCAATTTTGTCTTTTTAATTTTTATAAATAATGAAGATGTCTTGACATATTGAAATGAACTGATTGCGACCTTTAGCTAATCGCTTATAAATTATACTTGTTGCACGGTTGCTGAACAACAATAACTTTAACGAGTATTTAACATAACATAACATACCATATCATACCATACCTCTTTTTCGTGTTGCTTCTAGATTTGGTTTGGTTTGATTCTGTTCTGATGGTTCATATACTGTGCAGCCTCCCCCTACTGGACGCATCAGGAACAACAGGGGCGTAAAACTGTCTGGGCCGTAGATCTGCAGCCTCCTCGTATAGTTCGACATTTGATCTTCTACCTTTCTACGTAACCGTTACCGTAGAAACAAGTTGACAACAACTTTCAGGCAAGTTAGTCAGCCATGTATCCAACTGCCTACTGCTGTAGAAATGAGTTGAATTCAAGAGTCACTTTATTTGATGTCGGGAGTGTCGTTCTAACTGTTAATAACTTTATCTTTAACCCCCAAAAGTGGATGTTTTAGCTACCGCTGCAGACTGTGATAGACGTGCAGAGGAAGTGCTGTAACTCCTGCGATATAAAGGAACCGTGTAGAGATTTTATCAAACGATGTCGCACAGGTTTGTAGTTTACAGTGACAGTAAATGTGCTTGCAAGAAATTATTGCCTCAAAAATTGTAAAATGTCTGTGTTTGTAATTCTTCTAAATGTTACAACATACAGTCTCTTTCTGTTTAATTTAAGATATTATTTCATTTTATTCTCGTATAAATGGCTTAGCTTGTACGCATCAATCCAATGAGTAAAACAGTTTGTCTCTGGCAGCACATACAATACACTCTGGTCTGAAGCTCATGAGGAGCTCAGCTGTTTGCTGGACGAAGAACTCCCAGAAGAGCCTCTCCGTCCTGAGAGAGACAGAGTGGTGTTCTTCCAAAGGCTCGCCACCCTCTATGTCCGCTACGTGCAGATCTTCAGGCAGCTGGAAGAGGCCTATGACCAAAGCGTTCACCCCCAAAAGAGGCGTGCGATTAGGCAGGTGCTGGACAGTGTGATAGGCCGTGTTCTGGAGCTCAAGAACGAAATGGTGGAAAAGGAATTTTCTGAGTACCACTACATGGATGACATAATCCAAGATCTAAAATTAACCCCTGTGAGTGTCTTCAATATGGCAATGGACTTAGTAAACATATTTAAACCGTAAATCATAATTTCAATCATGTTTTCAAAGGAGGACCTTGAGATTCCAGTTCCCAGGTATTTCATTCGGGAGCGGAACAACGTGCTGCAGGACAGAGAAAGAATGTTTGCTGCTATATTAAACCAAATGGATGTGACAGAAAAGGTAGGAATGAGTTCAATTGCTCATGTTTCATCATAAACAACAATAATTGGATTGATTTATGTGCTTACGCATCTTCTCTTGCCTCTCAAAGCCTCCTGTAATGCGCATGTTGACTCTGGAGAGGGCCATTAAAATCATCCAAGTGGCTGAAAGAGCACGGCAAGGCCGACTGAGGGCAAAGTTCATGAGAGAGATCCATAGAGACTCTGAGAGACAGAGGAGAGCTGAGGAACAAGAGGCAGTTAGCACTGACCAGGCCGCAGTTTGTATCCAGAAGGTAAAATATGCTATTATTACTATTTCACACAAAATAGTTATAATTAATATACAAGTATTAGTTTACACTAAAAGAGGTTTAGAAACACATTACATTTCTTAAACTAATTATAATCTCTATTTAGGTGTGGAGAGGTTTCATGCAAAGAAAAATTACAAAAAGTCTGCGTGAAGAGGAAATGATATTTCTTGGAATGGTAAGATGAATTATGTATCTCTACCATTCAAAAGTTTAGGGTTGATAAATTATTTTGATGTGTTTGAAAGAAGTCTCTTATGTTGACCAAGACTGCATTTATTTGATCAAAAATACAGTAAAACAGCAATGAAATATTGTGAAACGTTATGTGAAATATTACATTTAAAAAACTTTTCTATTTTAATATATTTCAAAATTTAGTTTATTCCTGTGATGGCAAAGATTAATTTTCATCAGCCGTCACTCCAGTCTTCTGATTTGTTGCTTAAGAAATATTTCTTTTTTATTATCAGTGTTGAATGAAAAAAATAAAGCATTTATTTGATATAGATTTTTTGTTGTTGCAATGTAAAAGTTTTTTTACTGTTACTTTTAATCAATCTTTGCTGAATAAAGAAGTACTCTTTGGGTACTTTATAATACATGCTAAGTACATTAACAAAGGTACATCCTTTGTCCTTAGTCAATCATTAATATTTAAAGCAAGTCATTAATATTTTTGGAGTTCATTGTGCTTCTACAGCTTGACTACATTTTGAGTGTACAACCACCGTGTTGCCACCAGTAGATGGAACTCTAATACTGTTTCCTTTTATTTCACTCTCTGGCTGTGCCATCTTCAGGCCATGGATCCAAAACTGTCCTATCCATCTCAAACCGAGCTGCATGCCCTAAACAATGAGGCCAACAGGCGGACCAGGCAAGATGAACATGAAGATGATTATCAGAAATCCATCGGATCTGTTATTTATCAGCTCAAGGAAGTGGAGGGCCCAGAAATGAAGGAGACCATGAAAGATCAGATCCGACAGTGGTTCATAGAGTGCCGGTGAGTGGGATCTTTTGCCGATGGTTGCACACAATTAACATTACCTTGGTGTTTTACTGAGCATATGTTACGTACTTGTGAATAGTGATGCTACAGGCTCATTTCCTGACTACCCAGAGGAGGAGGATGGAGGCACAGCACTTATATTCACAGAGAAAACACCTGAGGAGGTAAATATATGTTCATCTTTGACCAAAACCTATATATGTATATATAGAAAAGACTTAGAATTTCATTTGTTTGGGATGTTCTTTACCCATCCTATTCAGTATGATTATGAATAAAAAAAACCTGTCATGTTTTCATTGGCACAATCATGTCTTCCTTTGAAGCTGGCAGAAGAACTGGCAGCAAAAGAGGAGGAAGATGCCAACAAAAAGCCAAAGGGCAAGGAGGAGACAAAAGAAAAAGGAAAGAAAGAGAAAGTCGATGACAAGGTAAGTATTGAGGAAAGGATATAGAAGGAACATTTTGTAAAACCACAATGACAAAATAGTAAATACTGTAGGAAAACACCGCAAAGGACATTAGTGAATATGATTACCAAGTATTTCTCTATATCTCATTGATATGTAACATAATTGTTTTATCACAGGAGGAAGAGCCTGGACTGAAGATGCTACCATCTGCCTATCTGGAAGATCTTGAGAGGGGACACAAGACATTTTCTGGCAAGGAAAATTTAATATTTAAACATTCGTGTGTTACAATAACAACATATCATTCTCAAGAGAGAGGGTGTGAGTGTGATTATCTCATCTGATCGGCAGAGGTTTGGAAAAACAGACACGAGTCCAAGAATTTTAGTCAAAGACACGAGCTGGAGCTGATCAAGGAGGAAAAAAGAAAAGATATTGAGGTGGAAATAAGAAAACAGGTGACTGATGGTTCATTGAATGTCTTTTAGCTTGTTGTGAAACTACAGCTACTGCTGTTAAACTGATCTGTATGTACTGTACGTGCTGTTTTCCATTTACTGCCGTTTTTCTTTTTAAAGTCTCCCTAAGATCAAATATTTAAGGCCACGTGTCCCTCACAATTATTGCCATTTTATTAACGTTAATCCTAGCTTTCAGAGACATCAGTTTTTGTTGCTTGTTCAGGTGGATGAACTGATGAGACAGGAACTGGCTAATTGGAAGCTGGCTGTGGATAAAGAAAAAAGCGGAAAGGTCAAGGGTGCTGCAAAAGTACAGTAAATCACTTCTGTTTACATGGGTTCATTGGATAACATCATGACACTACAGTATGTCTTTTGTTACACATTGTAAATGAAGAAATTGAAAACTTTGTCTTCATGCACATTTTGTTTCTTACTACACAGAAAAAGAAGGCATCAAAAAGTGGAAAAAAGAAGAAGAAGGACAAAGACCTTACAGCGGATAGGTTTTTTTTTTAGTTATTGTTTTTTTTTTTAATGTGTCTTTGAAAATTTGGAAGGGTAAAGGGATAGTTCATATCTTTAATTACTCACTGTCATTATGTTTTACACCTGTATGACTTTCTTTTTTCCATGGAAATCAAAAGGAGAAATTTCTAATTATTGTATAGGATGTTTTTGCAATGAATAGTGACTTTTAATGACTTTTAATTGATGACTAAGGATTTCAAGCTTCAAAGCACACACAAAAGCTCAATTAAAGTGGACCTAACTGTATGACTTTTGCACTATATTTAGAAGACTTGAAATATACTACACAAGTTACAGTATATGAACCACTTTTATGATATCCATTCACTTTTATTATATGGAAATGCCAGAATACCCCACAGAAATTCAGATTTTGTGTTCCACTGGAGAAAGTTATACATGTTGAATATGAATATGAATACTTAAGTACCGTACTTAATGACATTATCATTTTTGGGCGAACTTTTGCCATAAAAGTTAAATAATACACTACTGTTCAAGTTTGGAGTTAGTAAGATTTTTTAAAATACTTTTATTCAGCAAATATGCATTTAATAGATCAAAAGTGAGTGTAAAGACATTTACAGAGATTTTTAATTAAATGCTGTTCTTTTCATCAGAAGAATCCTGAAAAAAATTATTAGTTTCCACAAAAATATTAAGTAGCTAACTATTGTCAGTATTGATAATATTAAGAAATAATAAGAAATGCACCAAATTAGCATATTAGATGTTTTCTGAAGAATCATGTGACTCTGAAGGCTGAAGTAGCTGCTGAAAAATGTACCTAATTACATTTTGATATATATAAAAAAAATATTTCACAATATTACTGTTTCCCTGGTTCCATTTTTGATCACATGAATTGAACTCGAGTTAATTGAACTCTCTCTCTCTCTCTCTCTCTCTCTCGCTCTCATTTTTAGGGCCATTGAGTCACTGTTTGAAGAGCTGGTTGAACAGGAATTGCTGAAAAAGGCAGATAATGTTAAACTAAAAGATTATCTAGGTATTTACAGTCTATTTATAATTCTCTTAGAAATGTACATATTTTGAAAAAAAAAAAAAAAAAGCAAACACTTCTAAAGCTTGTTTGGCCCTTTCATAAGTTAAAATGGGGTCATAAATTTTTGCTCTGTTTTTAAAGGGGACTATAGCTATCTCGGCACAACTCTACGACAGTCTGACATTGAGCCTATGCCGTCCTTATCTGATGTTCGGCAAGTTGTTGCACTCTATGCTGTCTTACCATTAGGTGACTAAATTATTAGCTCAGGATTTTCTTATTTTTGCCTTAGAAATGCCAACTTCTTCATATGTTGTCAAGCTGGCCAGCTAAATGGATCAAATAAAACATTTTCTTTGTCTTATAGGTTCCCAAGCAGTGCATGAGAAGGCTCCCCTGGTGAAGACCATGCTGCTAGTAGGTCCGTCAGGGGTGGGTAAGAAAATGTTGGTCCATGCCATCTGCCAGGAGACTGGAGCCAATCTGTTTGACCTTTCACCTTTAAACGTGGCTGGAAAATACCCTGGCAAGAGTGGATTGCAGATGATGCTGCATGTGGTGTTTAAGGTAAAGTTTAATGTGAAATTGGCCCTAATCTGTGATACTGGCCTGCTAATTGTTGATATTTTGATGTATTCTGTACTCTGTATTCTGTTCAGGTTGCCAGACTGATGCAGCCTTCTGTAATATGGATTGGAGAAGCTGAAAAGATGTTTTACAAAAAAGTACCAAAAGAGGAGAAGGAGGTAAAAAGTCTAACCCGCTTGTGATCTGTCTAGTGGTGAAATGACATGTAATGAGCTGTTTCCTTAGTTTTCATTCTGGTACACAGTTAGATCCGAAACGTCTGAAGAAAGACTTACCCAAGATCCTTAAGTCCATCAAAGGAGAAGATTGTGTTTTAATAGTAGGAACGACAAGTGATCCACACAGCGCAGACCTGAAATCCTTGTGCAAATTCTACAATAAGATCATCCTCATACCTCGGCCAGACTATGCATCAAGATATGGTAAGTGCTTACCAAGGCTGCATTTATTTGATCAAAAATACAGTAAAAAAACAGTAATATTTTGAATCATAATTACAATTTAAATGATCTTTTAAATAAAATAAAAAAAAAACTTACTGAGCCTAAAATAGTGTATATAATTTTTTAAGAAAAATAAGCAAAATCACAGTGTTTCCAATCATGCATATTGTCACAGTAATGTGGAAAGAGCTGATAAAAAAGAATGGAGGAGAAGTAACCAGTGACCTGGACCTCAGCTCTCTGGCAAAGATCTCTGATGGCTACACACAAGGTCACATGGTGCAGGTGGTGCATAGCATCTTGACCGAACGGCGCATTCAGCAATTTCCTAAACGTCCACTAACTGCCTCAGAGTTTGTCTCTCCACTTGCAAGAATCGACCCTGTGTTTCAGGAGGAAGAAGAGGCATTGAAAGTAAGTAAAACCCCCAAATATCTGATACCATGGCTTTTCATTGCATTGCACATTGAAGTATGATTCTAGTCTTCTCTATATCTTTTGAATGTAAAATTTTTTTTTTTTTCTCCATAGAACTGGTATGCCAAGACTCCCCTTGGAAAGAAAAGAATTAAAGCTGCCTTGGGGAAAGAGGGTGATGAAGAGTCCTCAAAAGCAGGGAGCAAAGGTGGCAAGAAGAAAGGAAAAAAGTAACAATATAAGTGTTAACATGAGCAAACATAGTACCACATTTCCCTGCCTTTACCAATAAATGTATCAATTTGCTTATGACGTCATTATCTTATGACAGTATGCATGTTTTTTGTTCAGTTGTAGATTAAAATCCAAATTGAGGGGTGGAAAAGAGCTTGTGGGTCTATAAATACACACATATCATCTCCATTAAAGAGGAAAGGCGTATCTCCTAGTCCATTTAAGAGTGTAAACCCCAGCGTGAAAAACATGATCACAGGGTTTATCGTATCTAACACTTTCCTATCATTATTAGAACTGAACATAGTTGTGCCACTTAATATTTTTGAGGAAAATGTTATATTTTGTAAGGATTCTTAAATAGAAAGTTCAAAAGAACAGCATTTATTTAAAATAGTTTTTTTGTAGCAATTCTTTAATGTCTATTTTGATCAATTTAATTCATCCTTGCTAATTAAATAGATTAATTTCTTTATATAAAAAACCCTTGTTAAAACTAAACTGAACCTGAGCTAAAAATGTGTGTTTTTATTTATGTCAAGCTAATAAGTTTCCCTGCATAAGGATTCTTCCTGGGTCTGCTGTGGGTTGTTGGGGTCCATACATAGAGGTGAAAAGACAGTATGTGCTTCAGATCAAGGACAACTAATGGGAGAAGGGGATTTTGTAGCCCCAGTTAGATATGTGGAGTTGTGATTGGTCTGGGCTGAAACTGAGACAGCCCCCCAGACTAGGGTTTAAGGGATTATCGCAGATCAACAAATGGACAGCCACTCTGTCAAAGCAGTGTTACTCAGTCCTGGTAAACATGTAGATCTGCATATTTCATAGAAGAAAAACTTTTGTGCAATGCACTCTGATTAAAGAGTTGAAATTATGGTTTTGGTGCCTTATTTCACTTACGATACAGGAATAAGCTGCACAGCATCAAGATCATTGATGTCCAGAAGAACATGCGTTTTTTGCTCTCACTATAATTACACTTACATTCCAACCTTGTCATGGGTACTAGAGTGAATTTAGCCAAATTTATTTACGTTTATTCATATATGTCTTAAGCATGATTCTGAAATAGTTTGAGTTTTATATTGATTCAAATGACGTTCAAGTTGAACTGCTAAGAATTATAATTATAAGAATCATAACAATTATAGTGGAGTGCAATGCATTATAATATTGTGGGCAAGAAGGTGACTTCGAATTGATTTATGGCACTTGGTAAATCTGTTGTCAGCAGGGTAGAGAGAGACAGTACCAAAGGACATGTGAAACTCGCAGAGATGGCATCCAAACAAGGACCTGTGAGCTTAGGTGAAGTGTTCAGCTGTTTCGTCAAGTTCTAATTTCACCTAACACATTCTCACATGGCCCTGGTTCCTTAACAAATTGCTATTTATATGGTGTCTTCGGTCCATCGGTAATATTGCTTCCATGTTACTTTGAGTTGAGATATCTTCTGCACATGCTTGGTGGATGTCTGCAACTCATCAGACAGACTTTACAACTGCTAAATTCAATAGTTCTGCAGGTTTATTCAGTGAAAACAGTATAGTGCATTTCAGAGGTGGACAGTAACGAAGTAAATTTACT
Organism: Onychostoma macrolepis; assembly: GCF_012432095.1. Taxonomy (NCBI): domain Eukaryota; kingdom Metazoa; phylum Chordata; class Actinopteri; order Cypriniformes; family Cyprinidae; genus Onychostoma; species Onychostoma macrolepis. Next base: position 19,212,150 of record NC_081162.1, read on the forward strand.
TGAGTATTGTACTTAAGTACACTTTTTGAGTATCTGTACTTTACTTGAGTATTATTTTCTCTGGAAACTTGCGACTTTAACTTCACTACATTTGAAAGAAAAATATCGTACTTTTTACTCAACTACATTTCTATAAAAGTCCCCAAGTAGAAAGTCGTTATATGTAGCAGTTTTTACAGTGTGTGCATTTTCAGATTCACTGAACCCTTTTTCTGCGAAAATCCGGCCTGCGATCTGCCAGGACCTTCCTGTGTTGCCACGTGTTACAGTATTTCTAAGCCTGCAGTTTTCCGCCTAGCTTTGAATTGACATTTGGCAGATTTTTTTACGCAAATCTGGCAACCTCGAGATCTTCCCCACTAAACTAATGTAAACGTCTGCGCTACTGCACAGCTAAAAGCGCTCTAAAAAGGCATGTGTTAACTCATTAAAGTCCTTTGTAAAATTAACCATGTTTTTACTATAGTAACCATAACTATGGTATTTGCAGTAAAATCACAGTATCCACAAATTTACCATTATCTCACTATAGTAACCATAATTATGTTATTTGTAGTAAAACTTCAGTAACCACAGATTTAAATTTAGTTTCATTGTAACTATAGTTAAATTTATGTTTAATTCATATACTTGCCTGACCAGTTTTTAGCAGCAGTTTACCAGTAGACCTAAGTTTATATATATATATATATAAATCTGAACATTATTTTATTGTCAAAACACTGCACATAAATAAATATATTTTTTGCAAACAAATGATCAAAAAGTAGGCTAAATGAAAACTTTAGAATCTAAACTGGGAATCAATAAGAATTGAAATCAATAAGCAGAATCAGAATTGGAATGGATAAAATTCAAACAATGCCCAACCAGCCACATGTTGTGAAGTTCACTGATTTCTGAGCATTTTATGAACACTGATCAGTTGATGGCAAGATTCAAAAAGACGCTTCTTTGGTGCAAGCTGCACACCCATGGCCATACTGAGAGTATGATCCAGTTTTCTGAAAAGACTAAAGATTTGTTTTCTTTTCAGTGTTTGCTTTGCCTGCCTGAAATGAACCATATCATAGACTTCAATATCTCTTTGAAAAATAACTTTGTAACTTTTAAACAAGTATTAAAATGAGTTCAATGTAGTTGTAGGAGTGTTAAATAAAAAATAAAGATGATTATCTTCATTCAGTTGTTCCATTTCAATAGGTTTTGTAACATAAAACCTCTTAATTCCAAAGATAACACAAGCTAATCAGTGTATTCAGTAGGTTGCATTAGTGGCATAAGGTACTGTAAGTATACAACAATGCGACAATGCATTTACTTTTTACTTTTGATACTTAAGTACTTTTAAAAACATGTACTTCCGTACTTTTACTTAAGTAAAAATCTGTCTTTACAACTTTCACTTGTAGTGGAGTAGTATTTGACCAGTGGAATCTGTACTTTCACTCAAGTAAGGAAGTTGTGTACTTTGTCCGCCTCTGGTGCATTTACAGTATTTAGTCGAAACAGAAATAATGTTGGTTTTTGAACATGCTTTGACAGCCAGCAAGTGTTAGCAAAAACAGGTAGTTCCGCCCCCAAACTCATGCCATTGGTTGAGCCAATTATTATGTCTAGCTCAGCTAGACCATCAAATTAATTGTGTATGTTGCTGCTAACATTGAAATGGCACATTTCACTTTGAACTGTAAGCGTTATGCATCAAGACAAAACCATGTCAAATCTGTGCAGCTTATGTCAGTGATGTAAAAATTGTATTAACTATTTATACTTGACAAAATGACTAAATGTAAATGTAAAATGAAAAATGTTTTAAATCCAAATTTTCTCATTTTACATTCTTTCTTAATGAAAGTTTTTATTTTGAGATGTTCTCTAACAAAGTTCCAACAGAACAAACAATGGTAAATGCTCGAAATGTCACTGCAGCTTTGGTTGTCAGAATGAATCCTGCTTATTTTATATAACAGCTTGATTAGATGCTAGTATGGGCATTCAGAATGATTTAACAAGTTCTTTCACGACAGTTAGGATCTTTTAATCTCTTTTTGACCTTTCCAACAGTTATTTTGGCAACTATCAGAGAAATATGATTCATGAACCATGTGTTACTGTGAATAGCCTAGCTTATGATATACACAACATTAATCAATTAAAACTTTGGGAATCAATCCTGTGAATCAGTTTCTTTGGGTTCATTTGTTAAGGGATGTATAGTCAGTTATGAGATAAATAGACTAACTGTTATAAACCAAACCATCCTTTGAGAAAGGTCGGTGGTCATTTATCTGCAGTGGATGAAAACAATGCTAGCAGGCAGGACTTTCTCCATGTAGCCAAGATGTTTCTATCTTTATGTATAATGACGCACAGTTATTTTAGAGATATGTCAGCTGTTCGGTATTAGCCTTTGGGAAAGCTGAAAAAAAAGAAAAACACTTTCAGCTGCTTGTCTGCCAATGGAAACAGGGGATAGCACACTGACCTGGGTATCTTTTGTCAAAGTTTGGGGGATAATATTGTTGGAATTTACTTGAACTACAGAAAATTATGGGTGAACCTTGATGTCTTTCAGTATTTTTGTCGCCAGCTTCAAATATGATGATAAGAAGTGTCTCTTTTGGACTTTTATGTGAGGAAAATGTCAGATTCGGCTAATGGTGAGTAAAACAGAAGATTATCCATTTGTTCTTTCTTAAAAATCTGGTCAATATGAACTTTTTTCTTATGCTTGATCTCAAGTTGTTGTTCTGGTGCATGATTCACAAAAGATATTTAGACATTCCCGGTTGTTTTGATTTGAGTATAGTCTGATTAATACCAACAACAACAACAAAAAACCTTATTCTGTTTTAACCTCAAGGATGGTGTCACGTTTCAAAGCATTATATACACTTGAGACCAACTATTAATTGAACACTGCTGAAATACCAATGGGACAACTGGAAGAAGTGTTTGTTTGTTGTAATGTGAGAAAGAAGTGTGTAGGGAGTTACTGTCTTGGTCTCTTTGTTTGACCTTGACAAACATCAGTTGTATTCTGCACATATGGACAAAAATTAATGAACCAACCATAAAGTAAGCTAGAGTGGCAGAGACATCGGTGCATTCCAAATTATTAACTAATTACATAGAGGCTAAGCTGCAGGGAGTATTATTTCTGTCAGTACCATATTTCATATTGTAAGAGCAGCCACAGGTTGTATTCACCAATAAGATCTGTTTCTGTGATACACGAAAGGGTTTTAGACATTAAATTAGACATAGTCTACTGCATTTTGTCAATTAAGCCAAAGGTAATATTCAAATAAACTTGATACAGAAATTATGTGCATGTAAAAAATAACAATAGTCTAATGAGCATAATTATTTTTCATTTTTATTTTACAATGTCAATACGATTATACTTTTTAGAATTCAACTTGGAGCAGTAATGTTGAAGTTGCTGGCCGTTCCTAAAGGCTTCTGAGAAGACAAGTTCCTAAACATGGCATGTAAGACTCATTTATTAATTAAGCATTTTGAATTTTATTATATCATATTGTATTTGACACTATTGCTGCTGTTAAGAATATATGAAATCCCTGAAGTGACATTAGCGTGTGCACGATTCAGTAGAAGAATTTGGGGCAAGTAAACGCTAGAAAACTTGAGAATGCGACAATTTCCCCTGAAATGTCACTTTGGGGTTTCGTATAGGGCAGTTTTTGTTACAAAAAAGAAACAGAGATAATTCTTCTATTTTTGTCTGAAGTGAATAGAATTCAATTGGTAAAAGGGCTTGAAGATGTGACGCTGTGTGAGAAAGAAGCCTGTACATTTGAGGTGCTCCTCAGTCATGCGTACGTCCAGGGTCAATGGAGCAGGGATGGAGTCCCACTTAAATCCAGGCCTGTGTGTCGAATTGCCACGCAGGGAAAAAAACACACACTCACACTCACGCGCGTCACGGTTGCTGACATGGGTGTCATCAGCTTCAAGGCTGAAGGGATTGAAAGCTCTGCTATGCTGTCAGTCACAGGTACTATACCATATGCAACCTGTATTTAATGCAGTATAAAGTCATTTCTTTGTGGGATAATGGGTGGAATGTCTCAGAACCCTGAAGTTTTGGAGCATTTACAGTCAGTTTAAAAGTTATTAGAGTTGCCTGTGATAGCAGTTCTTTACTTTCATGTGTACTTTCTCTCAGCCAGGAATATAAAGATTGTGAAGGCTCTTCAGAATGTCAGTGTGACCGAGAGGGAGAGTGTGGCATTTATCTGTGAGGTCAACTGGGAAGATGTGGATGGGAAGTGGTACAAGGACGACAGCCGGTTGAGAGCTGGGGACAATGTTAAAATAAGATGTGAGGGTATGTGTGAGGTTGAGTAACACATTGACTGGTGGTTCATTATGTACATTCAAGGGTCATTCGCAAAATATAGTGACAAACATGGCAACTAACTTTTTTTCAGTCGTGAAAAAAGACTGAAGACTGCAAACTCCATATGAAAAGCATTATACTACAATCTACCCTAAAGTTTAATAAAGTTTCATGCTATATTGCACTTTTTGAGTTTGTCAGTTGCCTAAAGACCCTGTATCTCCTACATCTAGTATATATATTGGTTGATAAAAAAAAATTATTAATTAAACATTTACGTATATAACAAGCTTGCAAAAAAAAAAGGTGGATAATAATAAAAAACTTTTGTTCCTAGATTTCTTACAAAATTTGTATTCAGAAAATACAAAAAGCTGTGGAAAAATACTTCTGAGTTCAGAGTAAAAAGAAGCCGTTTAAACCTATGCATGTTGATTTTCATTTAATGATTTTAATTTATCTTTAAAGGGGTCATATGACGTTGCTAAAAAGAACATTATTTTGTGTATTTGGTGTAATGCAACGTGTTTATGTGGTTTAAGGTTCAAAAAACACATTCTTTTCCACATACTGTACATTATTGTTGCTCCTCTATGCCCCGCCTTTCTGAAACGCGCCGATTTTTACAAAGCTCATCGTTCTGAGAATAATAATAATAATAATTAGTATAGCGCTTTTCTGGGTACTCAAAGCGCTTTACATGAAAGGGGGAATCTCCTCAACCACCACCAATGTGCAGCATACACCTGGATGATGCAACGGCAGCCATATTACACCAGAACGCCCACCACACACCAGCTTATTAGTGGAGAGGAGACAGAGTGATGATTAGGAGCTACTCTTTTTCAAAGGACATCCTGGGATTTTTAATGACCACAGAGAGTCAGGACTTTGGTTTTACGTCTCATCCAAAGGACGGTACTTTTTACTGAATAGTGTTCCCGTCACTATACTGGGGCGTTAGGACCCACACAGACTACAGGGTGAGCACCCCTGCTGATCTCACTAACACCTCTTACAGCAGCAACCTAGTTTTCCCAGGTCTCCCATCCAGGTACTGACCAGGCTCAACCCTGCTTAGCTTCAGTGGGCGACCAGTCTTGGGCTACAGGGTGATATGGCTGCTGGCACAGCAGTACAAGTACAAGCTAGAAAGGGAAGAAATAAATTTTTTTTTTAATTTATGATGAAGTCAAGCAGTGTTGAAAGAGATGGGTTTTCAGCTGTCGCTTGAAAATTGTCAGGGATTCAGCATTTCGGATAAGGGTGGGAAGATCATTCCACCAGCCAGGAATGGTGAACGAGAATGTTCTGGAGAGTGATTTTGAGCCTCTCAGTGATGATACCACGAGGCGTCGCTCACTAGCGGATCTCAGACTTCTGGAGGGGGATGTAGATTCGTAATAGTGAGTGGAAGTAGGCGTGTGCTGAGCCTGTGGCTGTTCTATATGCAAGCATCAATGTCTTTAACTGGTGCAACATGGGCTCTTTTGGGATCGTTGAAGACCAGTCATGCCGCTGCATTCTGAATCATTCGTAGAGGTTTGATTGTGCTTGATGGAAGTCCAGCCAGAAGAGCATTGCAGTAGTCCAGCCTAGAAATGACAAGGGTCTGGACAAGAATTTGAGCAGCATGCTCTGTTAGAAAAGGCCCGATCTTTCTGATGTTGTGTATCTATGCACAAACAGCTTGTAACGCTCCAAAGAGAAAGGAAAACTTGAAATTGCATCATATGACCCCTTTAAATTATCATAATGTATTTCTATGTAGTTCATTTAAATTGGTCATTGGTGTTATATTGTTTAAAAAGTCACAATATGAAACTTTTTGAGGATGACCAAAAAAGTCTTTCACAGAAAATGATCACGTTTTGTTTTAGACTCTAATTTTCTTCAGCTCTTTCAAATTCAGTCAAATCTCATAAACGCAGGTAAAATACACTCCCTAACCTACAAATCAGTCAAACCAGAAGATGCTGGAGAGATCAGATTCACTGCTGAGAGGGTCTCTTCAATAGCAACACTACGAGTCAAAGGTAAAAAAAAAAAAAAAGAGCTTTTGGAAAAACCTTTTTCAATTTTGTTAAAATTTAACAATGATGATCATTGCAGAGCTTCCAGTTCATATTGTGAAGCCCCTGAGAGTGAAGATTGCCATGTACAAACATCGTGCCTTGCTGGAGTGCCAGGTCTCTCGTGCCAATGCTGCGGTTAAATGGTACAGAAGAAATCATGAAATTGTGCCAAATAGGAAGTACCAAACTATCAGTGAAGGCGTGTACCGACAGCTTATTATAGATGATGTGGGATCCTCAGATGAAGACACTTTTATTTGTGATGCTGTCGATGACAGGACTTCCTGCCAACTGTTTGTAGAGGGTGAGAAGTTAAATTTAATCATATTTCATGTACAATTTACTATCCAGTCTCAGTATAAGCATTGATTTAGCAGACTTATTCTTAGTCTACTTTAAATTTGTTTAGTCTGTTAGTCTATCCTTTTGAAATGCTAAGACTTTTATGCAGTGAATATTGGATCCATTCTTACAGAGCAGGCCATCAGCATTTTGAAAGGACTCAGTTCTGTGGAGGTCATGGAGCCTAAAGAGGCTCGTTTTAAAGTGGAAACCAGCATTAAGTTAGAGAGGGCACCGAAATGGACCCTGAATGGGCAGATACTATGTCCCTGTCCTGAAATCAGGATTGAGAGGCAAGGAACCTCGAACAGACTTATTTTCACCCAAACCGACAGTAGTATGTGTGGCACTGTGCAGTTCGCCTCGGGAAAGAGCAAGTCAGAAGCTCAACTCACAGTTACAGGTAATTATCTTCTCATATATTCAGAGTAGTGATACACAACAAATTGGTGTCATATTAGTTATAGCCAATATTACAGGCTTTAATTGCTATCAGCATATTAATTATTTAATTGTGCATGGTCATTTCCACTATTTTGACATTTAGATTACCTTGCAGTCATGTAACGCTCAATTAAACTTTATGCTTTGAAACCATTAATAATCAGGGTTATTTTAGTATCATTGAGATACTATTACAGTTTTTTATTAATATTTTTGAATTAGTTTTTATTTTTATATTTGTTTTCATTTTAATTTTAGTTTTAGCAATTTTGTTGTGTGTCATTTTAATTTTTTTATATAGTTTTCATTCATTTTATTTCAGTTTAAGTTATTTTAGTGCATCAATATGAACTGTAAGAAATGTTGCTTTGGCAACTCGCTGAAATAAGCTTAAGGATTTAAATTCAAGTTTATTTTTATTTCAGTTAACAAAAAAGTTTGGTTTTAGATTTAGTTAATAATAACCCTCTTTAATAATTAAATCTTAGCAGATCTCAAAATTTATGTTCTTTTTTCATACTGTACATGATAATATTGTAATGCATAAATTCACTTGTAGCATTTTACATGATTCATTTTAGTGTGTGTGAGTGTGTGTTTATTTAAACTAGTATTTCTTTTTAATATTAACCATTTATTGTTAATCAGCCATAACATAATTAAAAAGTATTATTGGTGTATATTATTAGCCAGAATTTTAATATCAGAACATGGGGCAAAGCATTTGTTTTATGTGGATTGTGAATCATGTGCCTTAAATGTATTCTTGCTTATGTATTTCCTAACAGAGCGCCCTTTGATTGTCAAACAGCCCATTTCTGATGTGGAGGTGAAGGAGAACGGGTCAGTTACTCTCAGCTGTGAGTTCTGTCCATCCCCCAGAGTGGTGCGCTGGTTCAAGGGTAGAACCCCCCTGTTTGCTTCCAAAAAGCACACAATGAAGCAGGTGAAGAACCAGGTTGAGATGACCATCGTGGGTGTGAAAGCAGCAGATTCAGGAGAGTATCGCTGTCTGGCTGGTGGCTTAGAGACAAGAGGAAGAGTCACTGTGGAGGGTACCTGCTTTTATCTATCAATGCACTAGGAATTGTCTTGAAATTGCATCTTTAGAGCACATGATATGACGCATACAGTACATTACAAATAATTTTTCTTTTCCTGCAGTGAAAAGGTTGAAGATCATAAAACACTTAGAGCAAGTAGAGGTCGAGGAGGATGGAACTGCAGTGTTCAGCTGTGAACTGAATCACGAGTCACCCAGTGTCCAGTGGCTGCTCAATGACCGAGTTCTATACACCAACTACATCAACAAAGTCCAGAACTCTGGAAAAGTCTACAGTCTGATTCTAAAACGACTAGCTCCTCAAGAGAGCCGTGTAACATTCAAAACATTTGATATCAGCGAGTCTGCGTTTCTCAGGGTCAGAGGTGAGTTTTCAGTTACCATGCGACTAGGAAAAGCTGATTTCCAACTACTCTACATTTCAAGTAGAGACACATATACAAGAATTAACAACAGATGTTGGAATTACATTTTTTACATCTTAAAAGGATATCAATAAATAACGGAAAAAGTTTTTACTCTTTCAGAGCAATATTTCTTTCCTTTTACTACCCGAGTTCTGGAAATGTTGTGACGTTTTTTAAATTTGAATGAAATGAAAACTAAAAGACTTTCAAATCACATGAGCCAATATTTTATTCACAATAGAACATAGATAACATAACAAATGTTTAAAATGAGAAATTTTACAATTTTATGCACAAACACAAATTCAAAAAAAGCTCATTTCAAATTTGATGCCTGCTACAGGTCTCAGAATAGTAGGGACGGGGGCATGTTTACCATGCTGTAGCATCTTCCTTTTCTTTTCAAAACAGTTTGAAGATGTCTGGGCATCGAGGTTATGAGTTTCTGGAATTTTGGTGTTGGAATTTGGTCCCATTCTTACCTGATACAGGTTTCTAGCTGCTGAAGACTTTGTGGTCGTCTTTGACGTATTTTTCATTTAATGATGCGCTAAATGTTCTCTATAGGTGCAGCCATGCTGTTGTAATACACTGTAAAAAAAAAAAAGTTGAGCCAACTTAAAATTTTAAGGCAACAAACTTCAGCAGATTTTTGAGTTTTCTCAACTTGTTGTTTTAAGTTTATACAACAAAAATTTGAGAATCTCCCACAAAAACAAGTTGAGCAAACTCAAAAATCTGCTGAAGCTGGTAAAAAATGTTTTTTTAAGTTCGCTCAACTTTTTTTTTTTTTTTACAGTGTAGCTGCAGTATGTGGTTTTGCATTGTCCTGCTGAAATACACAAGGCCTTCCCTGAAATAGACGTCGTCTGGAGGGGAGCATATGTTGCTCTAAAGCCTTTATATACCTTTCAGCATTCATAGTGCCTTCCAAAACATGCAAGCTGCCCATACCTTATGCACTTACAACAATAATAATAATAATAATAGCTTTATTTAACCAGGAAAAGACTCACTGAGATTAAAACCTCTTTTCCAAGAGTGTCTTGGCCAAGATAGGCAGCAGAGTTTGCATATACAGATAAACATAGTTACAACATACATTACAAAACCAACATATAACCGGGTTAAAAACAATTACACACCGTTAAATTGCTCTCTAGATTACATAGTAAGGACTTATGCACCCCCATACCACCCGAGATGCTGGCTTTTGAACTGAACGCTGATAACACGCTGGAATGGCTCCCTCCTCTTTAGCCCCAAGGATACGGCGTCCGTGATTTCCAACAAAAACGTCAAATTTGGACTCGTCTGACCATAGAACACTTTTCCACTTTGAAACAGTCCATTTTTAATGAGCCTTGTCCCACAGGACACAACGGCGCTTCTGGACCATGTTCACATATGGCTTCCTTTTTACATGATAGAGCTTTAGTTGACATCTGCAGATGGCACGGCGGATTGTGTTTACCGACAGTGGTTTCTGGAAGTATTCCTGGACCCATTTAGTAATGGCAATGACAGAATCATGCCGTGAGTGATGCAGTGTCGTCTGAGGGCCTGAAGACCCGAAGACCACGCACTCTTTCACAGATTGGAGAGCCTCTGCCCATCGTTACTTCTGAGATTCTGCCTCTCTAAGACATCCCTTTTATGTTAAAGACTTGATGTCAATTAACTTAATTAGTTGCTATATGTTCTCCCAGCTGAATCTTTTCAAAATTTCTTGCTTCTTCAGCCCTTTGTGGCCCTGTGCCAACTTTTTTGAGACCTGTAGCAGGCATCAAATTTGAAATGAGCTCATTTAGTGGATAAAAGTGTGAAATTTATCAGTGTAAACATTTGTTATCTCTGTTCTATTGTGAGTAAAATATTGGCTCATGTGATTTGAAAGTCTTTTAGTTTACATTTTATTCAAATTTAAAAAACATCCCAAAATTTCTGGAATTCGGGTTGTACATGTAACTCTGTGATCTATAGCAGAAATTTATTGGAATTTAATTAAACTTTCTTATTGTACATTATAATGTTGTTGATGCCTAAATTCACTTTAATATGCAAACTTTACTTTTATGGTGTTGACTCTTTTTTTTTTTTGAACAAAGTAGTATAGATTTCTGATATAAGCCATTTATCAGTTATCGGATGGAATTTGGTTGCTATATGACATTTGCTCTATATGTCTCTTAGAGAAGCCAGCAGTGTTTCTCAGGTCACTGGAGGACATAGCAGGTGAGGAACGTGGTGAAATACTTTTGCAGTGTGACGTTTCCAAGCCATTAGTGACACCTGTCTGGAGGAAAGATGGTGAAATTCTGACTGCCAATGAGAAGTATGAGATTCTCCATGTGGGAAAGTCATTGACTCTTATAATTCACAAGCTGAGAAAGGACGATGGAGGGGAGTACAGCTGTGATATTGGCTGCAGCCAAACCAAAGCAAAAGTCATAGTTCGTGGTAGGTTTTAAAATATATATTTGAATCTAATTAAAATTAGATCTAATTAATTTAACAAAAAACAATTTATTTAATGTGAGGGACTTTTTTTCAGACCTGCACATTACCATTGTCAAACGCATACGGACAACAACTGTGCTGGAAGGGGAAAACTGCAGGTTTGAGTGTGTCCTGTCCCATGAAATCATTGATGAAGCATCGTGGATTTTGAATGGCCAACTGATTGTGAGCAATGGACGGATCATAGTCGCTAACAATGGGTGCAAATACACAATGAGCATTCAGGAAGTTACAATATCTGATGCTGGCGAAGTGGTCTTTACCGTAAAAGAGCTCAGCTGCAGGACTATGCTATTTGTTAAAGGTGAGACCCCTTATTATTTAAATATCGCACATTTTACAAGCATTGCTCACTTTGTGTCTCTTTTGTTCTCAGAGAAACCTGTGAGAGTTTTTAGGGATATGCTAAATGTTAAAGCAACACCTGGTGAAGATCCAGAGCTCAGCTGTGAGATCACGAAACCTGATGCAACAGTTAAATGGCTGAAAAATGGGCAGCTAATTAGAGTCAGCCCAAAATATGAATTTACCCAAAATAATTATCTGGTGAAGCTCATCATCCATAATGCAGCTATAATGGACTCAGGAGAGTACTGCTGTGAGGCTGATGGGATTGCTACAAGGGCAAGATTAGATGTCAGAGGTAAATACTCATTTTATACACTTGTTTTTAATTTTTCCCAGTGCAAAAGCTTAGTTCATTCTGCTGAATGCCTTTAACTCTGTTACTCTTTTCTCATTGTGAATTCAGACTTGCAGCATACATTTGCAAAGGAACTGAAGGATATGCGTGCAGAGGAAAAGGGTATGGTGACCATGGAGTGTGAAACCAGGAGGCCTGCTGCTACAGTGACCTGGTTAAAAGGCCTAATGGTGCTCAGCTCGGGACAGAAGTACACGATGAAGAAGAAAGATGTTGTCCTCACTCTTACCATCATCAATCTGGAGAAAAGTGACAGTGCTGTCTACACCTGTGATGTTGGGACAATGCAGAGCAGGGCTTTACTTACAATTCAAGGTAGACAAATTAGATTTGTCTTTATTGACTTAAAATAATAAATGTCATAAAAAAATATAATACACTGTAATAATAAGGTTGTAAATTAGATTACTAGATGTTACGTTACAAGAATGGTAACATTTGGACACTATGAATTTTAAGACATGTTCAGTATTTATGCATCTGTCATATTTTTCATATGAATCTGGCCCTCAGGTCAAAAAGTGGTCATTGTGGATGAACTAGAAGATAAAGAGTGTCTAGAAGGAGATACCATCTCCTTTAAGTGTCGGATCTGCCCAAGTGACTACACTGATGTCAAATGGTACCTGGATGAGACCTTGCTCTACACTAATGATCTTAACGAGATCAAGATGATACCTGGTGGATACCACACTCTTACCTTCAAACAGCTTGCACGTAAAGACACGGGCACCATCTCCTTCGAGGCTGGGGACAAAAGATCATACGCATCACTATTAGTTAGAGGTAACTGTCATAAATCCTGACACTTGACAAAATATAGTGGATAACTATTAAAAATTCTCATAAGACACCTTTACAAAAGATACTTTGAGATGAAACTGTCAGTTTCTTTTACTGCTTTGGTATTAAAAATAGAAATTATGTATAATTTCTGACAACTTTTTGATGGTTCAAAAACCTCAAAAGAGGAATTTTAAATAAGAAAAGCTATTTTAAAGAGGCTTATGTTTAAACAATATTTTTGTCTTTGTATTGACTATTATAAAATAAAAAATGTGAAAAATAATACAATACAGATCATAGTGTACAGCATACAATTTAAAAATCTTTGTAATACAACTTATTTGAATTACAGAGAGACGCCCCACGATAACTAAAGCATTGGAGGACACAGAAGCAATTGAAGGAGGAAGTTTGGTGCTGTTATGCAAGACCTCAAAGCCATGTCATATTGTTTGGTACAAAAATGGCTGTTTAATCTGGAATTCCTCAAAGTACTTAGTGTGTCGATCGGGAAATGAGGCCAGGCTGGCCATCCGTGATGTGAAAGACAGTGACGCAGGGGTGTACGAGTGCGATGCAGGATCTGTCAGCACTAAAGCCACCTTGACTGTTAAAGGTGTTTCAAACGTCTCTTTTCTGCAATTTACCACATAAAATTTTTGTTTTTCTACGTTTTTTTAACATTTGTTTGAAATTTGAAATCTTTATGTTTGTTTCACATTAGTTATTCCTGCTGAGTTTACAAAAGCGCTTGAGAACCAAGAGGTCAAAGAGGGAGAGAGTGTAACGCTGATGTGCGAATACTCTATACCCGGGGTCCAGTTTGTGTGGCGCAAAGGACCCGAGACACTAAAATCTAGTGAGAAGTACCACATGAGGCAGAGGAAATCTTGCATTTCTCTTACAATACACAATCTGAAGCCAGAAGATTCAGGGAATTACACATGCATTTGCAGAGACCAAAGAACTATGGCTACTCTTATAATCAATGGTATTAGTATTGATTGCTATGAAAATGAATTCATAGTATTCACCGTTGATCTTTCAGCTTCACTTATTCCATTTCCTCCATTCCAGCGGTTCCTATATCATTTATTAAAGAGCTCAAGAACCAAGAGACAGATGAAGGTAAAAATGTGACATTACGCTGTGAGCTTTCTAAACCTGGAATCCCAGTGGAATGGTTGAAAGGTGAACAAACTCTCTCGCCTGGAGAGAAGTATCAGATGAGGCACATAGTCACCATACTAGAGCTGGTAATCAGAAGTCCAGTTCCTGAGGACAGTGGAACATACGTCTGTGTGTGTGAGGATCAAAGGACCAAAGCCACTGTCAAAATACGAAGTAAGACAAGATGTTAAATATATAGAATTTGCTTTTCCAGTACTCTGAATGCTGAAAATGGAGCTTATATATCCTTTTGTATTTCCTTAGCTCAACCTATCACGTTCAAACAGAAGTTAAGAAATCAAATGGCTGAAGAGGGAAACAGTGTAATCTTACACTGCGAGATATCCAAACCAGACACCCCTGTCCAGTGGAGAAAAGGAAGCAACCTTCTCAGGTCTGGGGAGAAGTACAAAATCAGGCAGAGAGGCTGCATGCTAGAGCTGAAGATTTTTAATTTGACGCAAGAGGATAGCGGAGTCTATAGCTGTACGAGCGAAACTGCTGAGACATCAGCCAACATCACAGTTAGCGGTAAGTTAATTCAATTCACTAGTAAGGGTTAACAATAAGGAAAAAGGAATAAGGAGTAAGAATTTTTTGTGCTTGCCCAGTCGGTCCAGTAGTTCAGTAATTCTAACATATAATTATTGTTGGGATTTAATGGATTCTAAGATAGATCGCACAAAAATTTAATCAAAAGTCTTTGGGAACAACTCAAAACTATTTGCAAGTCAATAACAACAGAGACTGTGGAAAAGTACATAAAAACAATGCCAGCAAGAATACAAGCTGTTATCAAGGCCAAAAGATGCCATACAAAATAAAAGTCTTTTGGTTATTACGTGTGAATAAAGACTATTAATAGTTGTTTCAGTTTGTTATTTGCCTAATCCTAAAATATTTGTTTTCTCTCTTTATGACAGGTGGTCGAATAAGTTTGTTAAGCATATACAGTATGTGTGTGTGTGTGTGTGTGTGCGTATATATATATATATATATATATATATACATGACCCTGGACCACAAAACCAGTCTTAAGTCGCTGGGGTATATTTGTAGCAATAGCCCAAAATACACTGTATGGGTCAAAATTATAGATTTTTCTTTTATGCCAAATATCATTATTATATTAAGTAAAGATCATATTCCATGAAGATATTTTGTAAATTTACTAATGTAAATATATCAAAACGTCGTTTTTGATTAGTAATATGCATTGCTAAGAATTCATTTGGACAACTTTAAAGGCAATTTTCTCAATATTTTGATTTTTTTTGCACCCTCAGATTCCAGATTTTCAAAAGCTTAGTTATTCAGCTTTCAGATGATGTATAAATCTCAATTTTGAAAGATTGACACTTAAGACTGGTTTTGTGGTCCAGGGTCATATATATATATATATATATATATATATATACACACACACACACACATAAATTGAGCAAATACAGTCATCTGTTCACCTGTTTGTTTGCCAAAGTTGAAAGAACAAAAAAAAATAAGGATGTTCTTATTTGTTTCTTTTTGTTCTGTAGCTCAACCTGTTATTTTTAAAGAGAAGCTGAAAAACCTGGTAGCCGAGGAAGGGAAGATGATAACATTGCACTGTGAGCTTTCCAAAACCGGTGTCCCAGTAGAATGGTGGAATGGAGAGGAACTGCTCCAGCCTGGAGAGAAGTATAAGATGAGAGAACGAGACACATCAGTTGAGCTGATCATCTGTGAGGCCATGCCTGAAGACAGTGGAGTCTACAGATGTGTCTGTGGAGACCAAAAGACCAAAGCTACAGTCAAAATTGTTGGTAAGGTTTTGTTTCATTGATTTGTTTTCATTATTATAAAATGTATGTTATTATAAAATATGGTGGTTTCACAGGTGCTCCTGCTACTTTTAAGCAAAACCTTAAGAACCAAGAAGCTCTGGAAGGCAAATCTATAACCCTACACTGTGAGCTCTCCAAAATTGGAGTACCCGTGGAATGGTGGAGAGGAGATAAACCGCTCCTTCCAGGGTCACGGTACCAGATGAGGCTGGATGGAAAGACTGCAGAGTTAGAAATAACTAATGTTTTTCCTGATGATGCTGGGATATACAGCTGTGTGACTGGAGGCCAAAAGACCACAGCTGAAGTGAAAGTCAAATGTAATGTCAAAAACATGTTAAATATATATACTGTACAGTACCGTTCAAAAGTTTAAAGTCAGTAGATTTTTTTTTTTAATTAATCATTTTATCCCACAAAGCTACTTTAAATTGATCTAAAAAAGTGGAAGTAAAGTTCTTTTGAACTTTCTACTTATCAAAGAATCCTAAAAAAAAGTATCATACTTTATGCAAAAATATTCAGCAGCATTTTACAGTAGTTTATATATCATATGATTACTGCCTGTGAGTTCAATTGTTCATATTAAAAGACCTGTCAATGTTTCCTCAGCCCTTCCAATTACTTTCAAGCGAGAGCTTCAGAATCAGATATCTACAGAGGGTGAGAGTGCAGTATTTACCTGTGAACTTTCAAAGCCCGGTGCTCCAGTCGAGTGGAGGAAGGGTAGAGTGATGCTGAAAAGCGGAGCCAAATATCAGATGACGCTTGAGGGGCGATTAACCAAACTGCTGATAAATAATCTTGTTGAGGGTGATGCAGGAAATTACACCTGCAAAACCAAAGATTCACAATCGACAGCCGAATTGACGGTTCGAGGTAAGATCCAATCCGTTATAAAGATATGCAAAGTACTGCTGAATTTTCTGACATTATGGATTTCATATGCATTTCATTTTCATCACCATTTGATTTTTGTCTAGTGTTGAGTGATCAAGTTCTTCCATTTAATTAAAAATGTCCATTTCTTCCACAGCTACAATAGCACTCTGTCATGACATTACATCAGCCACGTTCATAGGTTTAATTAATCTCTCAACAGTGATATAAATCACTGTTGGCTTTTCATTACATGATGTTTAAATTCATACCCTCAAATTACAGTCATTATTTGACATTAGAAGAGTCTTGCTATCTGAAATCCCTTTATTTGTTATTAGTTGATTAAAACTACAGTAGAAAGGTAGCCTTTTTTTTATCTTGACCCATTCATCACAGCATGGGCTAGTTATAAAGATCTGTGGTGTGTTGGTGTACATAATACATCAATAAAATGAACCTCAATAGATGACATTTCTTTGATGACTTTACCTGATTTAATTATTAAAGGTGATTGCTCTCAAGCACAAAAAGTATACACTGGTAAAAAATTTTGTAGCTCTTTGCTGATGGAAAGTTACAACATTCACCCTTTTGGCTAGTCTGTAACCTTCATGAATACAGGCTTACCCAATTTTTGGCTTTCTAAAGGACTCCCTGCTACCTTTAAAACAACTTTGAAGAACCAAGAAACTCAGGAGGGGAACGGTGTCACTCTGCACTGTGAACTTTCTAAGACTGGAGTTCGAGTAGAGTGGTGGAAAGAAAAAGAACTGCTCAAGACTGGAGAAAAATATCAGTTGAGACAGAAAGAAGCAACAGTAGAGTTGTTAATAAGAAAGGCACAACCAGAAGACAGTGGAGTGTATCGCTGCGTATGTGGAGATCACAAGACTGAAGCCACCATCAAAGTTAATGGTATGATCCAAGACGTTTTCATATGCAGGTTCCTGTATTTAAGCATTACCCAATTTGTTGTTAGAAATTCTAAAACAATTAAAAAGGTTAACAGATCATGCAACATCTTCATCGTTCTACTGCTCTGTGTAGCTTTCCCCATCACTTTCAAACAAGAACTTAAGAATCAAGAAGGTGAAGAAGGGAACAACATCACATTGCGCTGTGAACTCTCTAAGGCCAGTGCTGATGTGAAGTGGTTGAAGGGAGAGGAAGTCCTCAAGCATGGAGAAAAGTACCAGTTGAGACAGATAGCAACTAAAATGGAGCTTGTTATCAGAAAAGCCACACCTGAAGACAGTGGAGTGTACTTTTGTGTATGTCCTGATCAGACATCCAAAGCTACAGTTAAAATCAATGGTACAAAACTTAAGCAATTTTTTAAATAAATGCAGACTTTTAGGTCAAATATTCTGCTTAGGTGACCCAAATATTTTTGCAATTTCTTAGCTCTCCCGATCACTTTCAAACAAAACTTGAGAAATCAAGAAGCGGTGGAAGGCAACACAGTTGCTTTCCATTGTGAGCTTTCCAAACCGGGAGCCACGGTGAAATGGTGGAGGGATGAAAAGGTGCTGCAGGTTGGAGAAAAGTACCAGATGAGGACTGAAGGACGGATTGCTGAACTTCTCATCAAAAATGTTAACTCTGAAGATGTCGGCTTCTACAGTTGCACTACCGGAAAGGAAAAAACAACAGCGGAGGTCAAAGTCAGGGGTACGTTATAATACTGCAAGATCTGATCTTGATCTTTCATTCATTTTGTAATTACGTAGTGACTTTCCTCTTTCGGATCATTCTCCAACTTGAATACATTTTGTATGGTTTTCATAGCTCTACCTGTCACTTTTAAACGAGAACTTCAAAACGAAGTAACCAAAGAAGGTGGGCAAGCTGTGTTTAGCTGTGAGCTCTCTAAACCCAGTGCTCAAGTCGACTGGAGAAAAGGAAGAGTTATTCTCAAGCCTGATGACAAATATGAAATGAAGCAAGAGGGCACATTCACCAAACTGGTCATACGTAATGTTGAAGCAAGTGATGCTGGGAACTATTCATGTAAAACCAAGGATTCTGAGTCAACTGCTGAGCTAACCGTGAAGGGTAAGGCATGTAGGCTTTTTTGCAGCGGCAGCTTGGCACACTTTGGTCTTTCTTGGCTTGCTGCTATTACGTTGTATTGCTACTTGTGCAGTATTTTTCAGCTTTGCGGTGCTTTGAGGGCCTGCATGGCTTTGTTGTAAAATAATCAGGCATACCTTTTTGTTAACGTTTCCAGTTCCACCTATCACTTTTAAAGTCAAGTTGAAAAATCAGGAAGTTGAAGAAGAAAATAAACTCGTGTTACACTGTGAGCTCTCAAAAGCTGGATGTCCTGTTGAATGGAGGAAGGGGGAAGAGCTTCTTAGGTCAGGGTATAAATATCAAATCCAAGAACATGATGTTACAAGGGAGCTGATCATCATAAAGGCCATGCCTGAAGACAGTGGAGTCTACAGCTGCATTTGTGGGGAGCAGAAGACCAAAGCCACGATCCGAGTGTCCGGTATGGGTGAAAGTTTTACAGAAAATTGAGCTTTTATTGTTGCTTGAGCTCACTATGAGCTAACGTGTTACTGTACTACTCTTCAGCCACACCAGTAACGTTCAAACAAAACCTGAAGAACCAAGAGGCCCCTGAGGGAGGTGTTGTTATTCTGCATTGTGAGCTGTCCAAAGCTGGAGTACCGGTAACATGGTTAAAAGTGGACGAGGAGCTCTGCAATGGGACTAGATACAAGATCAAGCAGGAGGGATTGGTTGCCGAATTACACATTAAAAACGTTCTTCCCATGGATGTTGGGGAATACAGCTGCATTGTTGGAGACCAGAAGACTACAGCTGAAGTTAATGTTAGGGGTAGGTCCAATGCCACTTTAATGGGTACACACTCTCAATGGGTACACACAAGATCGTTCTGATTGCTGAATTATCATATTCAGCCAAATCATATTTTGTCATTGCAAACTAACTAATGTTATCTAAAGACACCTGTTTGTGTCTACACCCGTTACCTTGACAACATTTTCACAGTGCTGTAAACACTCTATGATACCTAAATCTTCTTGAATTCTTCATTTACAACATTACAGAAGATTTATATTTAACTTGTTAAATAGTAAGTAAAGTAAGTAAACATTTATTTATATAGTACCTTTCAAAACAAAGTTACAAAGTGCTTTACAATAAAAAGATCAGTACAATAACAAAATACAGAAAATACCATCAAAATTAAGAAAAAGCCATACGATGAAAAGGAGTCTTAAGAAGAGACTTAAAAGAGGATACAGTAGTAGCCTGCCTAATATCCCCAGGCAGGGAGTTCCATAGCTTAGGCGCATGGATAGCAAAGGCATGGCCACCTTTGGTAACAAGTCGAGATTTTGGAACCATTAATAGAGCCCTACCGGAGGATCTCAAGCAGCGATCAGGCTCATAAGGAATTAATAAATCACAAATATAGACAGGAGCCTGACCGTTCAAGGCAACAAAATCTTAAAATCAATTCTAAAACTCACAGGCAACCAGTGAAGAGCAGCAAGAATCGGTGTAATGTGGTCTCTTTTCTTAGTACATGTTAAAAACCTAGCAGCGGCATTTTGAATCAGCTGCAATGTTTGGAGGTTTCTCTTACTAATATCAGAATAAATTGCATTACAATAATCAAGTCTGGAAGAAATAAAAGCGTGAATGACCTTTTCCAAATCTGCCAAAGAAAGGAATGACTTTATCTTCGTTAGTTGCCTCAGTTGAGCAAAAGAAGACTACACCACTTTAGTCACCTGAACATCAAAGGACAGTTCTGACTCAAAAACTACACCTAAGTTGCGAGCCTCTTTTGGCTCGCAATTTTTGATTTCGATGAAGCATGACATAATATGGGATGTATCAATAATACCAGGCTTTACCGGGACATACAATTGTGTATCATCTGCATAGCAGTGGAACTCAGTGTCATAACTGCGCATAATTTGACCCAGGGGTAGATAGTAAACAGAAGGGGACCCAAAATAGATCCCTGAGGGACCCCACAAAATAAAGGAGCACGAGAAGAGGAGGCAACTCCAAGCGCAATGGAAAAAGACCTGTTCGACAAATAAGAAATAAACCAATCCAGAGCTACATCTCTGATACCAACATAAGTTTTTAAACGGTTGATCAAGACATTATGGTCCACTGTGTCAAAAGCTGAGCTGAGATCAAGAAGGATTAAAACGGGAGTACAAGCCAGCATTGGCTACAAGCAGTAAGTCATTAGCAACCTTAACCAGGGCAGTCTCAGTGCTGTTGAGAGTGGAAACCAGACTGAAATTTTTCAAAGATTAAATTATTATTATATATGAAATCAGTTGCATTGACACAATTTTTTCTAAGATCTTTTATAGAAATGGAAGCTTAGAAATAGGTCTAAAATTACGTAAATTGGAGGAGTCTAGAGAAGCCTTCTTTAATAATGGATAAATAGTGGCATGTTTAAAACATGTGGGAAAAATGCCAGAAGACAAAGAACAGTTAATAATAGCTAAAATATCTGGACCAACCATGTAAAATACAGTTTTTAAAAACCAAGTAGGAAGGCAGTCAGAAGGACAGGAGGAGGATTTTGAAAGTACAACAATGCGTTCCAAGGTAGACAAAGAGATTTCATTCAAATGAGTAAATGTTGAAGGTGGACACGAATCAACATCATTATTTCTGAAATCAGTATTAAACTCCTGTCTAATCTCCACTATTTTATTATAAAAGTAATTCAAAAAGGCATTGCATTTCTCTGGAATAGATTCAACTGGCTGGCTAGGCAAAGGACCTATAATAGAATTAATAGTTTTAAAAAGTATTCTTTGATTATGTCCCTGTTTAGTAATCAGGTCTGAAAAATATGTGTTCCTTGCTTCCTTAACTTTACACTGATAAGTGGACATCAGAATTTTTAAAGAGGCAAGGGAGACACTAAGTTTATCCTTTTTCCACTTTCGTTCTGCCTTCCTGCATTGTTTCTTTAAGTTTCTTATTTCTTCATTTAGCCATGGTAAAGAAGGTTTCAGCTTTCTTACTCTAACTGGAGCTACAAAATCTATAATATCTCTACAAGAGCTGTTAAACACACCAACTAATTCCTCTACTGAGAATTCAGATTGCTAGTGTTAAAAGGAGAATTAAAGGCAGTGAAAGCTTGGCAGAAGTGAGAAATTGAGAGTCAGTTTAAAGGGCGAGAGCGAATCAGTGTAGAGGGTTTGGAATCAGAGAGAACAAGTGGAATCTGGAATAACACTGCATTATGATTAGAGATGGCAAAATCAATCAATTTCACATCCTCCACGCACAAACCATAAGAGAGCTCGAGGTCAAGCGTGTGCCCTTTGTCATGAGTAGGCTGCTTCACATATTGAGTCAAATCAAAAGAGTCTAGAAGTTTAATAAAATCAGAAGTAAACGAAGAAGAAGAGCAACAAACATGGATATTAAAATCACCGAAAATAAGAACTCTGTCATAATGCAGCATAACCACAGATAAAAAGTCCTGAATAAAACTGGAAATAGATTTAGGAGGTCGGTAGATTATAACACATAAAATAGGCAGTTTATTCTTTAAAATAAAAATAAGACTCTCAAAGGAAGGGAAGTGACCACATGAAACTGGGGAACAGCTAAAATCCCTTCTGTGAATTACTGCACACATATACTGTCAGACGTGACACTGAAGACTGGAGTAAAAGCTGCTGAAAAATCAACTTTGCCATTACAGGAATAAATCACATTTTAAAATGTATTAAAATAGAAAACAGTTATTTCAAATTGCGATAGTATTTCTATATTACTTATATTTTTATATTCTATACATTTATATTACTCTATTTTCTGTTAAATAAATGCATCCTAGGTGAGCATAAGCTTCATAATGCTTCTTTCAAAAACATTAAAAATCTTACTGACCCCCAAATTTTGAATGGTCGTATAGGAGTATTTTTATTTGAATAGGATCTGGTCATCTCAAAATTGCCCTGGAATAATGAAAAAATCTCTCCTGACTCCTCAGATAGGGTCCCCCAACTGAATCTCATTCATTTCCACCATTATTGATACCCTCGTGATCCTTTCATGAACCCTGTATGATACCCTTCATGAATCACAGGGTCATACACACACAATGTCATATCATATCATAAACTCTACCAATTAACATTCCGACATGATTTGTAATTTGCAATTTTTCTCTCAAAATACTTTTGAGCTGTTGTTGAGATCATACTTCTTACACCTCTCACAGCTGCTGCCTCTGTGTTCTTTGAGAAAGAGCTTGAAGCTCAAGAAGCAATGGAGGGGGATTCTGTCCTGTTTCGTTGTTTGCTCTCTAGCGATAATGCCCCAGTGACTTGGAGAAAAGATGCAAATCAGATCACACAGGGTGGGCGATATACCCTCCACCGTAAAGGTGCAACTCAGGAGCTTGAAATCAGGAGACTGAGAGTGCAGGATGCTGGCATGTACTCATGCAGCGTCAGAGGCAAGAAGACCTCTGCAACCCTCAGAGTGATAGGTAAATCAAAACAAACCTACATAAACAGTTAACAATAAAGTTTAGCTTGTCTTCAAACATAAACAAACTCCAAGGAGTCCTGTGAATTCACAACAGAGGTGTTCCTTTGCTCGGTTCCTTTCCAGAGCGTGTGAGGATTATGAAAGGACTGCGTGACTTGACAGTTACTGCAGGCGAGAGCGCACACTTTATGTGCGAGCTTTCACACGAGAACATCCTTGACGGGGTTTGGTTGCTTGGTTCCAATGAACTTCAGGAGAACGAGATGAACCAGATGAGTATCTGTTGTCGAGAACATCACTTGGTGCTCACTATGACCACAACTGAAGAGTCAGGTGTTGTGTCTTTTGTGGTGGGAAATGAAAAGACCTCTGCTCGCCTTCGCGTGAACAGCAAACCTACAGGTGAGTGTAAGGATCCTAATTGCAAATAATTTCTTTCATTTATTTACTATTAACCAGCTGTCAAACTGATACATAAAATAAACTGATAAACCCAAAATGTAATGTATCCTTTTAACTGCATACTCTAAAGTGCATTCTCTCTTTGTAGTTTTCATAGAGGAAAGACTGAAGGACATGACCATTTTTGAAGGAGATTCTGCCACCCTATCCTGTGTGACTTCTGACACCTGCACACCTGTCACCTGGAAACGAAATAATGTAACCCTGCTCTCTGGGGAAAAGTATGAACCTCTGAAACACGGGAAACGTAATGTTCTTCTGATTCATAAAGTCAGAAAAGAGGATGCTGGGATTTACATGTGTGATACAGGAGACATGCAGAGTAGTGCTACTCTTACAGTCAAAGGTAGGAACAGCTTGAAACACATTTGCTCCAGCTTTAAAGATTATTTTATTATTTTAGTAATAATAATATTCTTAATAATAATTACTTACTAATAAAATAAATCATTATTTGATATATTTAACTATTTATAAATGAATTAAATGATCAGTTTTAGTTTGTTTTTGTTTGAAACATGATTTATTTTTAAATTCATACGTTAATTCCTTTTTATTTTTAATTGGTACTCCTAGTACTTCATATTTCAGTTATAAAATTGTAAGTATTGTTTCAGAGAAGGAAATTGTGAAATTGTCATGGTATATTTATCTGTTGTAAGTCTTAAGCATGTTAGAACTTAACTGTTTACAAATCAAAATACAAATTACATTTGTACAGTACTTTTTGGAAATAGCACATATACCTAAGGGGCTCTTTGCTTACTCTCAGAACGTCCTTTGTTTTTCTGCCGGGAGCTCCAAAACCAAGAAGCTGAAGAGGGTGAGACTACTTTCTTGTGCTGTGAATTGTCTCAACCTGGAGTTGCAGTTGAGTGGAAGAAGGGAGCAGTTCTTCTTAGGTCTGGTAACAAATATGAGATGAAACAGGATGGATGTGATCTGCAGCTACAGATCAATGACCTCACAAGTCAAGACAGTGGGGCCTACAGGTGTTGTGCTGATGGCATTGAGACAAGGGCTAGTATTGCTGTAAAAGGTAATACCAAAATAATTATTTGTCTATGTTTCATTTGATGGTGAGGATACTTTAAAAAATACATTAATTGCATACATTCATCGAAGATGTATTTATTAAATATGTTGTTTTTTTTGCAATGTGAACATTTGTTTTACCACCGTTTCTTCTCCCATTGTGCCACAGAGCGTCCTTTGTTTTTCCATGAAGAGCTCCAAAACCAAGAAGCAGAAGAAGGTGAATCAGCGTTCCTGTGCTGTGAGCTCTCTAAACCTGGAGTAACAGTACAGTGGAAAAAGGGGGCAATGCTGCTGAAGAATGGACAGAAGTATGAGATGATGCAAGAGGGCAATGAAGTACAACTTCAGATCCATGACCTCACAAGTCAGGATAGTGGTACCTACAGATGTTGTGCTGGCAACATAGAGACACGGGCTAATATTATTGTTAAAGGTAGGAATGTACAATATACCATAACGGTTATGAAATATATTTAGTTTTTGTAGTATTAGTAGTATTAGTCGATATTGGATATTTAATTGTTCGTGCTCACTCCCCTATTTTTACATTCAATGTAGATCACTTAAAACACTAATAGTTATATAACATTATTAAATGTAATCTTTAGCAAATATAATTTTCATAATGTACATTATAATGCTGTGATGCATAAATTCATTTGTAGAATTTAAAACTATTCATTTTAGTTTTTAATGTTTTATTTTTAATGTGAAAAAATAATATAATATATATTTTAATACTGATCATCAGACAACAATCACTATCGGTGCATCCTTAAATGTTTGCAACAGAGTGTGTGTATAATGGTAATATAGGTTTTTAATTAAGGCATGGATATTCATCTGTCACTATGGTGTTTGAGTTGATTACCTGCAAATCTAGTTAACGCTAATATGCTTTCCCTTTTTAGAGCAACCTCTTTTCTTCTGTGAGGAACTCCATAACCAGGAAGCAGAGGAGGGCGAGACAGCCTTCCTTTGCTGTGAGCTCTCTAAACCTGGAGTTGAAGTGCTGTGGAAGAAGGGGGCAATACGATTGAGACCGGGAGACAAATATGAGATGAAACAAGATGGGTGCAAAGTACAGCTACAGATCCATGACCTGACACGTCAGGATAGTGGCACATACAAGTGCTGCTCTGGCTGCCTGGTTACCACAGCATCCATTGTAGTCAAAGGTGAGAATCGTGAAATTAGAGGGCCAAGAATTTGCCCCCTTCTCTGATTTGCTGTACAATATTAAAATACATACAGTGGGGGTAAATAATAACAACAAAAAATCGCATTTCAAAAAAGTTATGAATTGATTTGCATTGAAATAAGTATTTGATCCCCTATCAATCAGCAAGATTTCTGGCTCCCAGGTATCTTTTATACAGGTAAGGAGCTGAGATTAGGAGCACTCTCTTAAAGGGAGTGCTCCTAATCTCATCTATATCTCATATAAAAAACAACCTGTCCATAGAAGCAATCAATCAATCAGATTCCAAACTCTCCACCATGGCCAAGACCAAAGAGCTGTCCAAGGATGTCAGGGACAAGATTGTAGACCTACATAAGGCTGGAATGGGCTACAAGACCATCACCAAGCAGCTTGGTGATAAGGTGACAACAGTTGGTGCGATTATTCGCAAATGGAAGAAACACTAAATAACTGTCAATCTCCCTCGGTCTGGGGCTCCATGCAAGATCTCACCTCGTGGAGTTTCAATGATCATGAGAACGGTGAGGAATCAGCCCAGAACTACATGGGAGGATATTGTCAATGATCTCAAGGCAGCTTGGACCATAGTCACCAAGAAAACAATTGGTAACACACTACACCGTGAAGTACTGAAATCCTGCAGCGCCCGCAAGGTCCCCCTGCTCAAGAAAGCACATGTACAGGCCCTTCTGAAGTTTGCCAATGATTCAAAGGAGAACTGGGTGAAAGTGTTGTGGTCAGATGAGACCAAAATCCAGCTCTTTGGCATCAACTCAACTCTCCGTGTTTGGAGGAGGAGGAATGCTACCTATAACCCCAAGAACACCATCCCCACCGTCAAACATGGAGGTGGAAACATTATGCTTTGGGGGTGTTTTTCTGCTAAGGGGACAGGACAACTGCACTGCATCAAAGGAACGATGGACGGGGCCATGTAATGTCAGGGCCAGGTCATTGAAGCCAGTCAGGGCATTGAAAATGGGTCGTGGATGGGTATTCCAGCATGACAATGACCCAAAACACACGGCCAAGGCAACAAAGGAGTGGCTCAAGAAGAAGCACATTAAGGTCCTGGAGTGGCCTACTGAGTCTCCAGACCTTAATCCCATAGAAAATCTGTGGAGGGAGCTGAAGGTTCGAGTTGCCAAATGTCAGCCTCGAAACCTTAATGACTTGGAGAGGATCTGTAAAGAGGAGTGGGACAAAATCCCTCCTGAGATGTGTGCAAACCTTGTGGCCAACTACAAGAAATGTCTTACCTCTGTGATTGCCAACAAGGATTTTGCCACCAAGTACTAAGTCATGTTTTGCGAAGGGGTCAAATACTTATTTGACTCATTAAAATGCAAATCGATTTATAACTTTTTTGAAATGCGTTTTTCTGGATTTTTTTGTTGTTATTCTGTCTTTCACTGTTAAAATAAACCTACCATTAAAATTATAGACTGATCATTTCTTTGTCAGTGGGCAAACGTACAAAATCAGCAGGAGATCAAATAATTTTTCTCCCACTGTATTTAAAAATAAAAACTACTTGAAATAACATAAACATACATAATTAGCTTATTTATTAAAGACTTTTTAATTCCTAAAGACTGAATAATTGAAAGATTACAATTTATTTTTCAGAACATCCTTTGTACTTCATCAAGATGCTTGAGTGTCAAGAAGCAGAAGAGGGCGAAACTGCCTTCCTTTGCTGTGAGCTTTCCAAACCTGGGGCTGCCGTACAGTGGAAGAAGGGATCTGTGCTGCTAAAGCCTGGAAGGAAGTATGAAATAAAGCAGAATGGCAGTGAACTGCAGCTTCAGATCCATGAGCTCACAAGCCAAGACAGTGGTGTCTACACATGCTGTGTTGGTAGTCTAGTGACCTCAGCATCTCTGGAAGTGAAAGGTATGGTATATTCAATTTAGCTTCCAATTTGAGTTGTTAGAGTACACGTTAATTAACATACTCATTTGCTGCATTCAGAACAACCACTGTATTTCTGTGAGGAGCTCCAAAAGCAAGAAATAGAAGAGGGTGAGACTGCCATATTGAGCTGTGAGCTCTCTAAACCTGGAGTGGAAGTGCAGTGGAGGAAGGGAATTGTGTTGCTTCGACCAGGAAACAGATATGAGATGAAGCAAGATGGCTGTAAATTACAGCTTCTGATACATGAGCTCAACAGTCAGGACAGTGGCGTCTACAAATGTTGTGCTGGTAGCTTGGTGACCGCAGCATCTATCGATGTGAAAGGTATGTGTTTTTCTATAATGAAAATTCTACAAAATTGTTAAATCGACTGACTCTTGAATAAAATATAAAAAAGTAGAGATGCAACAATCTATGCACTGGATAGGAAAACGAGTAAGTATGGCGTGATCCAGCATAAGATTAGCTTCCTTTCAGGTAGCAGAAATTGTTAAAATTTATTTGATGTTCTCCAGAATCACCAGTTGTCTTTCAAGAGGAGCTCCAAAGCCTTGAAGCAGAGGAAGGTGAGACGGCCACCCTGACCTGTGAGCTCTCTAAACCTGGAGTTGCTGTGCAGTGGAAGAAGGGAACAGTGAGGCTAAAGCCAGGTAACAAGTATGAGATGAAACAAGATGGCTGTCTACAACAGCTTCAAATATATGACCTGAAACATGAAGATAGTGGCTCGTATAAATGTTGTGCTGGCAGTCTGGTGACAACTGCTTCGCTTGTGGTAAAGGGTAAGGGACATAACAATATTCTGACATAAAAATCACTCAATCATTAATCTTTTTTTTCTATCCAGTTGTCTTTCAGTAAAGCATGAATGCATATTTTTTGTTTGCCTTCTACAGAACATCCCTTGTTCTTTTCCAAGGAGCTCCAAAACCAAGAAGCAGAAGAGGGTAGGACAGCAATATTTTGCTCTGAGCTCTCTAAACCTGGAGTTTCTGTGCAGTGGAAGAAGGGAACAGTGTTGCTGAAGCCTAGTAGAAAATATGAGATTAAAGAGGATGGCTGTCAACTACAGCTTCAGATACATGAGCTAACAGCTCAGGACAGTGGGGCCTACAAATGTTGTGCTGGTAGCCTGGTCACAACTGGATCTCTTGTGATAAAAGGTAATTCAAATGCCAGTTTTCCACATTTTGACCTTTGATATAAGAATTGATTAATTTCAGCAAGAAACAAATGGACACATGAACAGTTTAAAGATATGTATGCTTTTGTTTTCCCTCTACAGAAAAGCCATTGTACTTCTCGGAGGAGCTCCAAAACCATAAAGCAGAGGAGGGTAAGACAGCCATATTGTGCTGTGAGCTCTCTAAACCTGGAGTTTCAGTGCAGTGGAAAAAGGGAACAGTACTTTTGAAGCCTAGTAACAAATATGAGATTAAAGAGGTTGGCCGCAAACTACAGCTTCAGATCCATGAGCTAACAGCTCAGGACAGTGGGGCCTACAAATGTTGTGCTGGAAATCTGGTCACAACTGCTTCTCTTGTAATAATAGGTAAATGGATTATTCACATGCCCACATTTGATATAAAAATTAATAAAGTATATGTTCAATAGAAAACAAATAGACACATGAACAGAAAACAGACATATATGCTTTTGTTTTCCCCTTCCAGAACAGCCATTGTTCTTCTCTGAAGAGCTCCAAAACCAAGAAGTAGAGGAGGGTAACACAGTTACATTGCACTGTGAGCTCTCTAAACCTGGCGATTCAGTGCAGTGGAAAAAGGGAACAGTGCTTTTAAAGCCTAGTAAAAAATATGAAATTAAACAGGATGGCCAGCAGCTACAGCTTCAGATCCATGAGCTAACAACTCAGGACAGTGGGGCCTACAAATGTTGTGTTGGGAGCCTTGTCACAACTGCTTCTCTTGTGGTAAAAGGTGAGTGAAGTTATTCAAATGTGATAGCTGTAAGTATGGTGTTTGGTATAACAATTTTTTTGGACTGTTTATGTGTCCAGTTTTTTTCTGTTGAGCATGTAAAGATGTAGATATTTTTGATTTTCCCTCACCAGAACATCCCTTGTTCTTCTCTGAGGAGCTCCATAACCAAGAAGCAGAGGAGGGTAAGACAGTCACATTGTGCTGTGAGCTCTCTAAACCTGGAGTGTTAGTGCAGTGGAAGAAGGGGACAGTGCTTTTGAAGCCTAGTAAAAAATATGAGATAAAACAGGATGGACGTCAACTACAGCTTCAGATCCATGAGCTAACAGCTCAGGACAGTGGGGCCTACAAATGTTGTGTTGGAAACCTGGTCACAACTGCTTCTTTTGTGGTAAAAGGTAAATGAATTATGCAAATACCATTTTTCACAATTTGACTTTTGAAATAATAATTAATTTATTAATCTGTTCATGTGTTTATTTTGTTTTTGTTGAACATGACAACATATGTTTTTGTTTACCCTCTCAAGAAAAGCCATTGTTTTTCTCTGATGAGCTCCAAAACCAAGAAGCAGAGGAGGGTGAGACAGCCATATTGTGCTGTGAGCTCTCTAAACCTGGAGTTTCAGTGCAATGGAAGAAGGGAACAGGGCTTTTGAAACCTAGTAAAAAATATGAGATAAAACAGGATGGCCATCAACTACAGCTTCGTATCCATGAGCTAACAACTCAAGACAGTGGGGCCTACAAATGCTGTGTCGGAAGCCTTGTGACAACTTGCTCTGTTACAGTGAATGGTATAAAAACATGTTTAAGTGGAAAAAGTACTCTCTCCATGTAGAGCACTCTAACAACATTGCTTGCTATTAAACCAGCACGTCATGATAATTCGTTAAGAGCACATGATTTGTGAATAGCCACAAATGGTAGAAACATGAAATGTATTTTTATTTCCCCATGTCCAGAGAAACCAATATTCTTCTGCAAGAACCTACAAAGCCTTGAAGCAGAGGAAGGTGAGACAGTCACCCTGACCTGTGAGATCTCAAAACCTGTAGTTTCTGTGCAGTGGAAGAAGGGAACAGTGTTGCTAAAACCTGGAAACAAGTATGAAATGAAACAAGATGGCTGTGTGCTACAGCTCCAGATACGTGACCTGAAAAGTGATGATAGTGGCTCTTATAAATGTTGTTCGGGTATTATGGTGACAACTGATTCTCTTGTGGTAAAGGGTGAGTGATTTGATTTAAATGCCATTTTCCAAATGTTTTTATAGATGTGACAGAGGAATGAATTTATTAGTCTGTTCATTTGTCCATTTTATTCTGTTCGGCATGTAAACATATTTTTGTTTTCCCCCACTAGAACATCCCTTGTTCTTCTCTAAGGAACTCCATAACCAAGAAGCAGAGGAGGGTAAGACAGTCACATTGCACTGTGAGCTCTCTAAACCTGGAGTTTCTGTGCAGTGGAAGAAGGGAGCAGTAATACTTAAACCTTGTAAAAAATATGAGATTAAACAGGACGGCTGCCAACTACAGCTTCAAATCCATGAAGTAACAGCTCAGGACAGTGGGGCCTACAAATGCTGCGCTGGAAGCCTGGCAACTAATGGTTCTATTAAAGTGACAGGTACAGATATTGTTTTAGTGAAACATGTATCTGCAGTTCCCAACTTTTTGTCCATGTAGAACGTTTTTCATACATGGAAGAAACCAAACTTTATTTTTTTTTCTCATGCACAGAGCAACCTGTATTTTTCTGCAAGATCCTTCAAAACCTTGAAGCTGAAGAAGGTGAAACTGCGTTCCTGACATGTGAGCTCTCAAAACCTGGAGTTGCCGTGCAGTGGAAAAAGGGAACAGTGTTGCTAAAACCAGGAAACAAGTATGAGATGAAACAGAATGGCTCTGAATTGCACCTTCAAATCCATGATTTAAAATGTCAGGACAGTGGTGTCTACAAATGCTGTGCTGCTAGGATGGAGACAACAGCTTCTGTTGTTGTAAAAGGTACATTTATGTGCATTTCCATTTTTTCCAAATTTCAATTTTTGCTTAAAACATTCAAATAAGTATTGTTGCATTTCTCATATTTTCACACCAGAATCTCCACCTAAAATTAAAGACATCCCTCAAGCCCCACCAAGAATAAAAGGAAAAAACATTATGGAGGAAACACACAGTGGTCTAGTCCATAAGAAACAAGCTGCAGTCATTGAGGAATCAGACATCTCTATCTTAGAGCCATCAGAGGTTCACTTCCAGGATCTCTGTGAGAAATCGACAGATGACCAGGAAGTCAAGAGAAAATCATTGGTGAGACAAAAGGGAAAAGATGTGAGTTCCAAAATGGTTATCAATGAGTCTAGTTGGACCATGGGAGAACCTGAAATTCCTTCTCTTGCAACCAATGTACCTGAAGAACCAAGAAAAAAGGGGTTGGACACAGCTTCCAAATGGGTTACTAAGATTTCTGTGGACCAGCACAATGAAGAGATCTCAGGGCAAGTTCAAAAGAAAACTCCAAGCATAGATACAAATGAACAGAGCAAGGAACCACCCAGAGACGTTCCCCTGCCTCCACCACGGTCAAAGGGTAAGGCCACACATCCAGATGATTCACTCCAAGACCAGAGAGGCAAGGAACAAGATGTTGTCATTAAGGCTACTGTGGAGACCACAAAGGCATCAAAGCATGTTGACCTAACAGTGTCACTCCCTAAAGAGAATGTCTCCCAGCTTCATGTTGAAACCAAAAGGCAACCCTATGTTTTGGAAACGAAGATCCAAGATATGGACATAAAAGAAACTGTGGATACCACTTTGAAGATATCAGAACATGACTTAAATACCCCAGTCTTCAAAGAGATAACAGCGAAACACATTGAATCATCTCAGGAACAATCATGTAATTTAGAAGAAAATAATCAGTATATCAAACTGGAGTCAACTGTAAACAAGGAACCAAAGAAAGAGAAAATTGTGAACAAGGAAACAGAGTTGGAAGAACCAAAACAGAAATCATTGGATAAGAATGCAGCACATGAAAATCAAAATTTCCAATCTGTAAAGAGATCAGAAATTGAAAAGGTTCAATCCATGGATGAACATCATGGACAAATAACAAAGAATATTACAGAAAAAGCACCAAGTATTGCAATTGCAAGCCAGAAACCACCGCAAGCCAGAGACACCACAATGCCCATTAGATATATGCAGAAGGAATTACAGGCAGGTGAACTGAATTTACCACACATTGATAGTGGAGAGCAGAAACATGTCAAGCAGGTTGTGGATGAACATCATGGAAAAGTACCGAAGCATGTAACAGGAAAAGCAACACATATTGCCATTACAAGCCAGAAATTCAAAGAAGAAATAATTACTGCAGAGAAAACTACAGCGATTAAAGAAGTGCAGAAATATTCAGAGGAAGGTGAACTGAATTTACCACACACTGATAGTGAAGATGTGAAAAATGTGAAGCAAGCTCTGGATGAAGATAAGGTTAAAGCATCACAGCATGTTATAGGAAAAGTAACTAATATTGCCATTACCAACCAGAAACCCAAGGAGCAAATAATTTTTGCACAGAAGGACACGACAATGCCCATTAGAAATGTGCATAAGGAATTACAAGCAGGTGACCCAAATTTACTACACATTGATAGCGGAGAACTGAAACACGTCAAGTGGAATGTAGAAGAACATCATGGAAAAGTACCAAAGCATGCTACAGGAAAAGCAACAAATATTGCAATTGCAAGCCAATTCAAAGAAGAAATAATTCCTGCAGAGAAAGCTATGTCCATTAGGGATGTGCAAAGGGATTCACAGGTGTTTGAACCAAACTTACTACACATTGATAGCAGAGATGAGAAAAATGTGAAGCAGGTCACAGATAAATGTAACGTAAAAGTACCAAAGCATGTTAAGGAAAAGGCACCAAGCATTACAAGACAGCATTTAAGAGAACAAATAATTCCTGCAGAGAAAGCTATAACAACATCTTTTAGGGACGTGCAGAAGGCATCACAGGAAGTTGAACCAAACTTGCCACACATGGATAATAAAAATCAGAAAAATGTGAAGGAGGTTGTCCTTGAAGAAGATGTTTCCAGAGGATCAAACACTCAACCTGAGGAGATGATGCCAGAGCAGATCACAAGTGTGGATACTGACAAACAGAAGAGTTTAAAAGCAGAACAAGGTGGTGCTGGTATAGACATAGATTTTGAAGATGAGCCAGAGATGCTTGAGGCTGCGATTAAAATACAAGCTGCTTTCAAGGGCTACAAAACTAGAAAGGACATGCGGCTCATCTTTAAAGAAGTGTTCAAGAACCAGAATATTGATCTTGGTGGCACTGCATTCCTAGAGTGTGTTGTGGAAGGTCAAATAAGCACTGCGCATTGGCTTAAAGATGGAGTAGATCTCAAGCCTGGGAAAAGGCACAAAATCACCCATAATGCCTATGGTAGGTGTCTTCTAGAAATTTCCAGCTTTACAAACAAAGATGCTGGAATCTACACATGCGAAGTTGCAAACAAGTTTGGAGCAATTAGTTACAATGGGAATGTGATGGTGGGTAAACCACAGAAGCCATCACAAACAATTCAGACTGCACAAACACCAGGTACAGAAATGGTCTCTGAGAAAGAGGTTTTGCCAACAATTAACACTGAAGAGGAGTCATTGAGACTCGTCTATGACCTACCGGCAGATGCTACCTACAGCAAGATCCAGGAGAAAAGGAGAAGTCTAATTTCAGTCAGCTCTAGTGAGTTGTCTAAATAATCTGTTTCAAAGTGTTTATGCTATATAATAGACGCAATAGTAGGTTTGCACTGATGTTAACTTCTGGCTGATGCCAATAAAGACAATAATTATTCCCTGTATTATGTCATGTTCTATGACTGATTAATGGCACCTTATCGGAAAATAAAAACAATCTTAAATTAAATAAATAAATAAAAATTAAACACAAAAAAGAATATTAAATATTAGATATTAAATTAGTTAAAGGTTAATAAATTATTTATTTCTCAAAGATTAATTTGTGTAGTATTAGAATTTTGCACATCAATAGCAGCTGAACGTTTTTGTTTTTTGTAATCCTCTTTAGTATCCTGTTACTCAGATTATGACACAGCCCCAGATGTTGAG
The DNA here is from genome assembly GCF_012432095.1 of Onychostoma macrolepis. Lineage (NCBI taxonomy): Eukaryota > Metazoa > Chordata > Actinopteri > Cypriniformes > Cyprinidae > Onychostoma > Onychostoma macrolepis. Next base: position 19,246,996 of record NC_081162.1, read on the forward strand.
ACGGAATACCAATCTAGGTAAGTTTTACATCGTAAAGACCTCTCAGGGGGTCTTAATTATAAAGAATGATGGCAGTGTAAGAGCATTTTTCACTTATTTGTACTTTGGAATAATACTTTGCAATGTTTTTAAATGAATATGTTCTCAAACAGAGGTAAAGAGGCAGAGAAGTCAAAAACTGAGGCTTCTACTACTCAGAATTGTGAAGAAGAAAAAAGAATCAGTGTACAATTCCCAAACAATACAGACCAGCTAAAAGTAAAAGGTCAGTTCTATTGGTACTACGAGTTATGTTTTAAAGCTCAGAGATAATTAAATAATATGCAGCTAATAGCAGTTTGAGAAGCTTAATATACCTTTTGGGCTTCTGTATTGTTGCGTTCGTATTTGGCATAGGTGGTGATTCACAGAGCCAGACACCCTCACCCAAACGCATACATTCCTACAAGTCCTCTGCAAATGCTGAGTCGTTCTCTGAGTCAGATGGAGATGATGATAGAGGAGAGGTAGCAACTTTTTATAATAAGTGAACAATAATAATAATAAACTTCAATTATTGGGACTTTTTGTGCATATTGTATTTCAGAGTGCTTTAGAAACAAGTGAAAAGTAAAACATAAAATGCACTGATAATGGAGTATATGTGTTTGTCACTTTGCAGACCTTTGATATTTATGTAGCCAAAAGTGATTGTCAGCCTCTCGGAGGAAACAAAGAGGTTTTTGTTCTAAAGGAAGGCCAGTTTGTGGAGGTCCTGGACTCAGCCCATCCTGTGAGGTGGCTTGTCCGTACAAAGCCAACCAAGATCACACCATCCCGTCAAGGCTGGGTATCCCCGGCATACCTAGAAAAGAAGACGAGGGTGAATGGATGTGTGTGTGTGTGTGTGTGTGTGTATATAAATGGTAAAAAATGTTGTTACATTATTTTAATAACATTTCTTTTTTTCTAAGGAAATATTTTCATTGGCCCATGAAGCAGAGACAAAAGAATCCCCTGAGAAAAGCAAAATAGTTTTTACAAAGGATGAGCACAGTTTGATCCAAAGGTAAATCAGACTCAAGTCTACCAGAAGTTCAAAGTCTTACAAGACTGTTTGTTTTTCATATAGAATTGTTTTTTTTTTCACTATTTCAGCTTCACTTAAGTATGCACAGATCACAAATAAGAATGTCTTTATTGTTTATTTTATTATCAGGCTTTGTGAAATGCTAAATTGCCTAACTTTTTTATTTCTAGTCGCTTGATCAAGGGACTCCTTGATGGTGAGAATAATTTTGTGCGCGAGATAAACTTCTTTGTGGAGCACCATTTACAATACTTAGAGACAAGCTCTCAAGTTCCTCTCACCATCCTAAGTCAAAAAGAGTACATATTCCGCAATATCAGAGATATTGCAAGTTTCCATGAATGGTAAACACATCTCTTTTATTCTATATAATATAATATATGCGTTCACATTGTGGTTTAACTTCTTTGTCCCTCTGTCCCTCCATCACAGCTGTATTCTCCCTAAGCTGGAGATGTGTTTCTCAGATGATGATGTAGCCCAGTGTTTTGTCAGTTATGCACTGGACTTTGAGATGTATCTCCAGTTCATTACAGGCCTGCCCCAAGCCGAGGCTTGCATCTCAGACAAAAACACACAGCATTTCTTCAAGGTAAGAGCACATACTGTTTTAAGTTTGGCAGAAAGTGATCCTTCTTTTAAATTATGTGAAGTACCTTAAAATAAACCAAAATTATTTTTCTACTGTGTTCCAGCAATATGCAAACACAGAGTTGGCACATTTGGATACCCAGGTCTTCAACGTTAGCACGTATTTGCAGAGACCCATGGAGCGAATTCAAACATACAAAAATGTACTTAAGGTGTGGTAGCTTAATCATTTTCTTTAATACACACACACACATCACATTTATATATATGATTTAGGTTCAACAACCATTCAAAAGTTGGGCTCAGTCTGTGTTAAAATATATTCACACACAAACAATAAAAAACAAAACAATATTTAAAAAGTCGTAATTATTGCTTTCAATACAGCCTGTTAGCAGCTTCCATTTTTGTCTTATTTAGGAGCTGATCAGGAACAAAGCAAAAAGCGGACAGAACTGTTGCCTGCTGGAGAATGCCTTTGCCATTGTTTCCAGCTTGCCATGGCGTGCAGAGAACTTGCATCATCTGTCCATGATTGAGAATTACCCTGCACCTCTCAAGGGGCTTGGAGAACCCATTCGACAGGTACTGTATCATTATACCCTGAACCTCTTTGTTTGCAGGTTGACAGGATGACAAGTGTGAGTAAGGATTGGAAGGTATCATCCTGCTAATGATAGTGTCGATGTGTTTTTTTTCCAGGGCCATTTTACAGTATGGGAGGAAATTCCTGATGTCAAAATCTCTCAAAGAGGACATCACCGCCACGTCTTTCTCTTCAAAGACTGTATTGTTTTCTGCAAGCTGAAGAGAGAACTTGGCACATACACTGAGGCCTACATATTCAAGAATAAGATGAAGGTTTAATCAGATATGCATTTATTAGTATAGCATTTTTTAATAATGCAGAACTTTTACAGTCTATTCTACATGCTGTTCTGCTGAAAACATAGCTAAATTTCACTGATGAAATTCAATCTAAATGCAGTTCAATGAACAGTTTCACCTTGCATTTGAAAAGATATGTGTACAGTGCACTGCGCATGTAATGTCATGTATATCATGGCAGCACTAATCACTGCAGTCCATTTCACATCCATTCCAAATGCATTTGCTTTCTTCACAGCTGAGTGATATTGATGTAAAGGATACAGTGGAAGGAGATGACAGGTCATTTGGTCTTTGGCACGAGCACCGGGGAATGGTGAGAAAAATCATTCTGCAAGCTCGATCCATCCTCCTCCGCCTCTCCTGGCTCAAAGATCTGAGAGACCTGCAGCAGCGCAGCAAACAGCCCACTTGGAGTAAGTTAGGACACAGAAGAGCAAACTTAAGAATAAATCTGTTTTGACTGCTTGAAATGATTGCATTTTTGCAACACCTCTTTGTTTCATATCTACAGCTGCCCCATGCTTTGAGCAGCATCTTACTGACTATCCAGCAAAGCTAGGACAAACTGTAAAACTGGTTTGCAAAGTCACTGGAACACCAAAACCAGTAATAAAGTGGTATAAAGGTAAATAATACTATCTGTGTGTATATAAATATAGAAAGTTAACATTTACATAGTGTATAAGTGGGTTCTGCTGATGTGCTGTCCTCAGATGGTCACTCTGTGGAAGAAGACGAGCATCACATTACATCAGAAGGACAGTTAGGTGCTTGTTATCTTGTACTGACTGGTGTCACAGAGGTGGACTCAGGTCAATACATGTGTTATGCAACCAATCCTGCAGGGAACGCAAGCACTCTGGCTAATATCATGATTGATGGTAAGTTTTGGAGAAATTGTTAGTATGGCCATCTGTTATAATGTTTGTATTTATTTCCAAACTCATGTGTTGCATTTACACTGTTCAAAAATTGGGGTCGGTAAGATTTCTTACATAGTTTTATTCAGCAAGGATATAAATTGAGAAAAAGGTTTTTGTTTCCCACAGTGCCTCCAAGTTTTACAACCAGACTGCACAACTCAGTGTTTGTAAAGGGACAAGATGTGCAGTTCAAGTGCTCCACACAATCTGCTCCTTTACCATCAATAAGGTACAACTGGTTCCATTCACTCATATTAATGTAATGGCATTTATATGGACATAAACAAGCTCAGACAATCTATGTGCACAGGTGGTTTAAGGATGGTATTCAGCTTGAGGATAACAGGAAACACCAGATTCAATCTGATGTCCAAACAGGAATTCTCACTCTCACTATAAAGAGAGCTGAAGAGGCAGATCTAGGTCAATACCAGTGTGAGGTACCAGAGTCTTCTGCTACTTTTTGATGACTTTATATCGTACAGTATTTGGATCCCATTTTATACTTTTTCTCTGTGTTTATGATACAGCTACAGAATGAAGTAGGCAGTGCTAAGTGTAAAGCTGAACTCTGCCCTCCAGCACCATTACCTGTGACAGTCAGGACCCAAAAGCAATCACAAACTACCCCAACTCCAGGTAGGATGAAGAGAGTGTGAACAGCAATTGCTGTTTTAAGGCAGAGAAGGTGTGTATTTGGCCACTAAGTCTCACCATGTGTTGGTGGGCACCAGTAGGCTTTGAAGGAGCACATACCACAGTCATCTCCAACTCCGACTTCCCACCCATTCCTCATGCTCCGTCACTGGAACTCCAGATCTTCTGAATATCCATTCCACTCCTCTAACAACTAGCTCTGTAGTCTGGAGACCATTTTCAGATTAAAATCATATGTATTAATAAACTGTACTTTTATGTTGTGCTGAATTTCACCAACAGTTTCCCATTTTCAAGAGCTTCTTGGTCTGGAAGAAACCTTTGATGGGATCACTCAAACTTGTATCAAAAACTTCATCGGCCATCTTCATAGAGGCATCTGCATTGCATTATGTCACTGGAAACATTTACTTACATTATAATATTACATTTTTTATATGTACATATACAATACCTTTCAAAAGTTTGGGGTCGGTAAAATTAATGTTTTAAAAATGTTTTGCTATACTTATCAAGGCTATATTTATTTAAAATAAAAATACAGTAAAACAGTTGTGAAATATTATTACAATTTAAAATAACTGTTTTCTATTTTAATATATTTTAAAATGTAATTTATTCCTGTGTTGGCAAAGCTGAATTTTCAGCAGTTTTCAGTGTCACATGATCCTTCAGAAATGATTCTAATATGCTGATTTTTGCAGGATATTTTGATGTATAGAAAATTCTAAAGAATTCAGAAGAATTAAAAGTTTTGAGGCATTTATTTGAAATAGGAATCTTTTATTATAAATATCTATATTGTTGTTTTTGTTCAATTTAATGTGTCCTTGCTAAATGAACGTATTAATTAAAAAAACAAAAACAAATCTTACTGACCCCAATTTTTGGAACTGCAGTGTAAGTTTTCATTTTATTTGTCTTTAATTCATTTGGTATTAAATAAAACTGCATGCTACTTCATATATCATATGTACAGTATATCATGTCATACATTTTCTTTAATATGCCTTTGTGGTTATATGTTTTCATTTATACATTACGTGTTTCATAAGCAGCTTATGAACACTTGTCAATCATGTGCATTTCCACATCCAGTTTAACACACTTTCCATCCCATTTCCTTTATAGTCACAGAGCAGGAGACTAAAGATCTGATCAAAATCATCATGTAAGTGTCTTCACACAGATGCCTCAGCATTTTGCATGCATGCTACTTTCCCTTTTTTCTTTCTTTCTGTCTCTTTTCTTCTCCTTGTCTGTTCCACATATCTGTTTATATACATGTTCTCATGGTGTCCCGGCCAGTGCATGCTCCGCTAACATGCCACGTCCATCTTCAAAGCTGGTTATGTGCTAAGACTCAAGCCTTGCTGCAGATAGGGCCAAGTGGCTCTTTGCGCTGCTTGTGAGGCAATGTGACTGTATACATGTGATCTGTGACTTAAAACACTGGTCGGGAAAAGCTATGACACTTCTTGCTCTGTTTGTATACCTGTCCTTATACGGGTAAGTGCATATATTATTTTACAGTTGAGTTTAGAGAAGAAATTAAAACAAATATTCTACTTCATTCCTTATTTAAAGCTGATTGAATGACCACAGACCTTAATTTAATTAATTAATAAGTATTTTTAATATTTTAAATTTTTTTATGTTTGCATTATTTATGTAAGTACAGTTATTTACTTTGGGCATAAGTTATATCTAATTTTTATAAATATTATATATTTTTAATAGATTATATTTATTTTTTACAGTATACACTACCATTAAAAGTTTTGGGTCGGTAAGATTTTTAAAAATGCTTTTGAAGAAGTCTCTTATGCTCACCAAGGCTGCATTTATTTGATCAAAAATACTGTAGATACATTAATATTATGAAATATTATTACAGTTTAAAAGCATTTTTCTATATTTTAAGATTGTAATTTATTGCTGTGATCGCAAAGCTATTTGATAAGAACAGAATTAGTTTGAAATAGAAATCTTTTGTTAAGTTTTACATGTCTTAAATGTCTTTAAAAAAGACTTCATTGCTGAATAAAAGTATTCTTATAAAAAAAAAGGAAAATCTTATTGACCTCAAACTTTTGAACGGTAGTGTATGTAAAATGAAATAGTTTTTATCAGTTTGACAACCTAATTGTTTTCAAACAGAGCCCCAATCAGAAGGTTGGTCCACTTCCTTTGTGAAGAACCTGTTTCATATACTCTTTCAGCCTGGAAACCCTGAACCGTAAGTTTACATACAGTCTGTGCAATCTGTGGGCTATAAACATAGTCTTTATTATGAATAGTTTAATTATACTGCAATGCATACATACTGTACTGTGTGGTTCTTTAAGCAGTGATATTCAGGACAGTTGATTATCTCATTTTGCTGTCTGTCAATCAATTTAATGCAAAATGTGTGGTACTGAAGACCTGCTGCTGGTGTTGAAGACACAGAAACACTTAAAGAACAGGATGACGTGGAGAGGCAGGTACAGGCGGCACAGGAAGAGGCACCCATGGAGCCTGAGGAGCACTTTTACTCAGACACAGAGGAGGAGTTGCTGACAGGTACAGACTATATGAGGTTTATAAACAACTTGTGTAAAAAATTATCACCGGAGGAATTTTTCAATCTGTCATTTATTTACTCAGAGCCTCCAGCTGTGCAAGTTGCCATTGAAGACCTGACAGTCCGGCCTGGTCAGCCTGCAACGTTCTCTGCCATTATTACTGGCCAGCCCACCCCAGATATTCAGTGGTTTATGGTATTATAAAAACAAAATGATTACAATGCTTACTGATATTGTTATGATGCAAACACAATAATCTTTACTTGTATTTACCGCAGTGAAATTCATTATTTGGTTTCCTGCAGGATGACAAGGAAATCTTATCCAATGACTACACAGAAATATTTCAAAGTAGTGCACGTTGCTCTCTCACTTTGCTAAATACTCAAATAGAGGATTGTGGCACCTACACCTGCATAGCTAGTAACAGTGCAGGACAAGCATCTTGCCTCGCTAAACTCAGCGTTGACACAGGTGATATACCTTCCATTTATCTTACATTTACATTTACATTTATGCATTTGGCAGACGCTTTTATCCAAAGCGACTTACATTGCATTCAAGTTACAGTTTTTACAGTTTTTACATTTTATCAGATCTTTACAAATCTTAAATGTCTGTTGCCAAGGAATAGTGTGTTTAAGTAAATTAACTTTTTTTCTTTTTAAGGTCCAGGTGACGTTGAGGAAGAGAGAGAAGTGGAGTTTGGAAAAAGACGGAAATTACATTCTGTATATGATGTTCATGAAGAGATAGGGAGGTAATATCATCATATAAATCTTGACGTTTATGTAATCTAGCATTAACTCTTTTTTAAATTATCATAATAGTTAACAACAATAGTAATAATAGTAATATCTGATTTATCGTAAGACATCCTTTATAGCCCTTATTAAAATAATTTCAATTTTTTTCTGGATAACCAGGGGCACTTTTGGAGTGGTTAAAAAAGTCACACACAAGGCGAGTGGTGAATTTTTTGCTGCTAAGTTCCTTCCACTCAGAAGCAGCACACGGACCAGAGCGTTCCAGGAGAGAGACCTGCTGTCCCGTCTAGCTCACCGCAGACTAGCATGCCTCTTGGACTTTTTCGCCACAAGACGCACTCTGGTGTTGGTTGTAGAATTGTAGGATTTAATTTTTTCTTGCTTTATTAATTTTATCCAGTAATTATTATTAGCTTTTTAAAAATTTAATCAAATGTCTCAAATATATACATTTCTTTTTTCCTCTCCCACAGATGTTCTACACAGGGGTTTCTAGATCATTTGTTTTTAAAGGGATCGGTTTCAGAGAGGGAGGTAATATTGAGAAATTATTGAATGTCATTTACACTTTTATACAGTAATCAAGAAAAAGTGATAATTATTATTCATTGTTTTTAGGTCCAGTTATATATTCAGCAGGTTCTGGAGGGCATTGGATACATACACAGTATGAACATCTTACATCTGGATATCAAAGTAAGTGATTATACGTAGGAAGAGTAGGAATTATAAGTGGCATTAATTTAAGCTTCAATATATTACGAGGAATAATTCTTTTTCAAGAAAAGCCTTTTCTGAAATTGGAATAATTGGTGTCTTTGGTAAAGACATCTTCTGACCTGTGGCTGTCCTTCTAACATTTTGTCAAACTTATTTTTAAACCTCTTCTTTGCAGACAGACAATATCCTAATGGTGTCCCCTGTGAGAGAAGACATCAAAATCTGTGATTTTGGCTTCTGCCAGGAAATCGACAACTCCAGACACCAGTACAGCAAGTTTGGGACACCTGAATTTGTTGCACCAGAAATTGTCCACCAAGAACCTGTGACAGTAGCCACTGATATCTGGTAAACAAACTACTGTGGCTTGTTGCAAATTGTGGTGAACGGAATTTCTCATGTTTTCTCACTGCTTGGTGAATGTTTTTTAATTCATTTTTTATGCATTTATTCAGGTCTCTTGGTGTGGTTACTTACTTATGGTGAGTGCATTGAAGAAATTGAGCAAGCAGATATTTTTCTTTGTTTTTATTTCTATTTTCGCAGTATGCTGCAATTATGTATGGCCATAAAATCTAAAAATAGTTGTACTGTTAATATTTTCTTTAATATTGCTTTTTTTTCTGGGTAGCTTAACATGCCACTGTCCTTTCTTCGGGGAGAACGACCGTGCCACACTGATGAAGGTCGCTGAGGGCATGCTGTATTGGGACACACCTGAGATCACAAGCAGAAGTGTGGAGGCACAGGACTTCCTACATAGGGTTCTACAGCCAGACCCAGAGTAAGCTCTGCTTACTTGCATGTAATTAAAATTTTTGTGAGCAGCAGTTGATAAAGTTGCTTTGTTTCACCTTCACAGAATGAGACCCTCTGCATCTGAGTGTTTAAGTCACGAGTGGTTTCAGGTAGGTAGTCATCTGTGCTTATACCAAGAAGCAAACATAAAATAAGCTGTGTGCACAAATAAATTAAAATTGACGTTCATCAGAAATGTAATTATTTTTAGGGTTATTATGAAGATGAAGAACCTGAGGACATAAATACCAAAAATTTAAAATCTTTTATTTCAAGAAGAAAATGGCAGGTAAGATTTGAAATGATTTCCTTTGCCATTGATTATCCAGGAAAACTTTCTTCTTTCATGTCTTTTCCGTACTTCTTCCCTTTTCTTTCAGTGTTCCTTGACATGTCTCGGCTCGGTTATGACTTTGAGACCAATCCCAGAGTTGTTGGAGGCTCCTCTGCGTGACGTTTCGATTACAGCAACAAGGGAAACCCAGGAGCCCAGCAGCACCTCCCTAAGTAGTGGATCCTCCTCAGAGTTTGATGAAGCAGATGCTTGGGACTTCTTCCAACAGGTGAGCCAGGAGGATGAAGATGATTTAGAAGAAGAGAAAGAGGAATATAACCCGTACGCTCATGTGTCAAAGACGCCCACAGTTTTAAAACGGGATGAAGAAGATGTGCTTATTGGTGAGGACCGCATTCACAGTGGCCCGCTGGTGATTCCCATGACTGCACCATCAACAGAGCCAGTCAGTTTGGAGAGTAGGGACAGTAGTCCCTATCTTCACCTCTCAGAGAGAGATGAAGGATTGGATCCAATACCACGTCGTAGCCTCATCAAAAGCACTTTTCATTGCAGTTCAGAGCAGCTCTCACCCATGTCTGCTCGTCACATGACGCTTCGGGATAAAATCTTAGCTAAAAAGCAAGAGCGTGGCCGTAAACCCCTCCGCGCCAGCCTCTCTGGCAGGTTAAATGAGCCCCTCATAGAATATGTAGAAGATTCCCCAGACTTAGAAGCTAATCGTAACCAAAGAAGAGGATCAATGCATTCATCTTTCCTTAAGTCAAGCTCATTTGATAGTGGAGTGAGTGCTGCCCAGCCAAGCATACACACCCAGAGAAGAAGCAGGTCATTAGATGTATACACACAACGCTCTCCAGCTTCAACTGAGACAACAGTGCAAGGAGAGGATGAGCATGATGTTGAAGAAAGCCAGAAACCAGATGTGACTGATGAAGAAGAGGAGAAAACTGAAGAAGTCGAAGTGAGAAGGAAACTTTGCCATCGCAATGCATTTTTGTCGAAGAAGGGCCCAGTAATTGTGAGAAAGGTGAGAGCACAGGTTCATGAGCCTGAAGAAGGACATCAGCCAGTCTTGCAAAGTTCTTGTGAGGATGACAACCAGTTGCAGGTCACGGAAACAGAGACAAGACATTTAGGTGATGAGGAGAGCATGGATGGCTCACAGCTTTCACTAGCATGTTCGCTTGACCACGGTTCAGAGGCTTCTAGCAGGATAGGCTCACATGAAGAACTCTCCCACAGACACCACCATGATGGGACCTTGATCGCTGGATCCTCTGGGAAAACATCTCCATGCTCTTTACTACAAGACTCTGAGGATGAAGACATGGAGAGGGTCCTGAGATCTCTTCGCCAAGACCTCCCACAAGCCCCGCCAAGACGGCGCTCCAACAGTTCAAGCTCTGGACTAAATGAGATGCGCAATAAGAGTGACATCCTTCTGAGAAGAAGCTCATCTGCGGTTCCTGTCCAGGCTGCAGTAGCAGGACGAGAAAGCAAAGAGTTACTTCAAAGACATGCCTCAGCCCCAGCTCTTCAAGCCAAACCTCCTAGTGGGAAATCTTCCAAGCCTGGATTCATGAAGATCTTCCGTAAACATTCATGGGCTAGCCATTCTTCTCCTCATCTAGAAGGCTCGGAAAACAAACAAACAGAAGGAGCATCCTCACAACCCAAGACCCCTCTTCTAACCCTGAGGAAGAAGATGCGAGCTTCAGCCTCTAGCATTACCAAACTGTTTACCCGACAGTCCAGCAAAGAGGATGAAGAGAAGAAAGGCAGTAGGCTACTATTGTTGCTTTAACACAGTTGAAAATACACTATTCAATTTTCAAAAATACATTTGCTTGTGCATAATAATTATATCTAAAAAATTTTCTAACAGGACCAATTGTGAAGAACTCCTCCCCTGTCATGCCAGAGAAAATGACCACAGTAATAGCCGCCACCTCATCCGAAAGTCCACAGAAGAAGTCCAAATTGTTCTCGCTGAAAGTGCCAATATTTAAGAAATCCAAAGGTTAAACAACTAAAAAGTCATTAAACTGTACCATATAATTGCTTATTATAGATACACTACCGTTTCAAACTTTTGGGATTTTTTTAAAAGGTTTTTGAAATGCTCAAAAATGCTCATAAAAGTTTTTTATGCTCACCAAGGCTGCATTCATGTAATAAAGCTGAATTTTCAGCATCATTACTCCAGTCACATGATCCTCCAGAAATCATTCTGATGTGCTGATTTGGTGCTCAAGAAACATATTCTTATTGTTATCAATGTTTACATCATGATAAACTTTTTCAGGATTTTCTTATGATTAGAACATTTTAAATAATTTGAAACAGAGATCTTTTCTAACATTGTAAATGTCTTTACTGTTACTTTTGTTCAATTGATTGCATCCTCAGTGAAAATGTAAGTATTTAAAAAATCTAACTTACCCCAAATGGTAGAGTATTTCAAATAGTTATAAAAAAATGTTTTTCTGATTTCCAACCAGAAAGTCCAGTCAAACCATCCAGGCCAGATGTCATTCAGCTAGCAGGGGGAGGAGCGCTTGTGTTCTGGAAACCTGTGCCATCAAAAGAACTTGTCACATATTGTATTCAGTATAGTGTAAATGGTAAGAATACATACTGGGAATATACATCCTGTATTATGAGCGTTGTTTTTCATTGTGTTTTTCCATGGTGCTTCATAAAGAAAGTTTTGTCCTTTATATTAGGTGTGGAGTGGAGAATGTTGTCAGAGAATGTTACAGACAGCTGTTTTACAGCAAATGCCCTTCCGAGAGGACCGGGATATATGTTCAGAGTGTCCCATAACACAAAGACAGGATTGGCACCTTTTAGTGACCCTTCACCACCAGCCTTTATGGCCATGCCTTATGAAGGTACAGACTTGCTGGAAATAATACCTATTTTTATCCAAAAGTACTTCAAATTGATTACCTCACCCTACATCTTTAAATATGTACACCCTATTATCTTTAAATATAATGCAATCATCTCTTTTTATAAAATAAATGGAATATTCTCAGAATATGGTCATATAAAGGAGTTTACTTCAAGGAAATTTAAAGAAAGTGAATTTATTGTAATTAATTACAAATAGTTTATTTCATTTTACTTTTGCAGACTCTCACAATCCTCTCATTAAAATGGAATCTATTGGGTCAAAGGTCACTGTACCTGGAGGTCTTGGCACTGAGAAATCTTACAGCTTCCTGTCTGAAATCAACAGGTACTTGACATCATATATATATATATTTATATATATATATATACATGCATATCTATGTCTATATTTATCTATCTATCTATCTATCTATATATATGTATATATATATATATATATATATATATATATATATGTGTGTGTGTGTGTGTGTGTGTGTGTGTGTGTATTTTGAATATTTACACCTCTTTAATAAGTTATGTAAACTCAATCTATGGGCCAGTTCACACTGCCACAACAAACTCTAATACTATAGTAGTAAGCTCTACATAGCTTTAATGAATCCATATAAATATGACATGAAAGCAGAATTGTTAACTCACAAAACGCTGATTACCATTATTTCCGATCCTTTTTATGTTGCTTATTTCTGTAATTTTTTAATTAACTACATTTAAGTACATAATCTTGTTTCTCTTTTAACAGAGGCCGTTTCAGTGTGGTAATGCAGTGTGAGGATAGCCGCAGCTCTCAGATGTTAGCCGCTAAGATGACACATTACAGACCAGAGCAGAGGCAGTTGGTTTTAAGGGAATATCAACTGCTTCGCCGACTGAACCACCCTCGAATCGTCCAGCTGCAGTCAGCCATCCTCACCCCCACCTGCCTGGTGCTTATAGAGGAGCTGTGCTCAGGACGAGAGCTTCTTTATAACCTTGCAGAAAGGTGCGAGTAATAACATTGTTAAAAGGGTTCTGTTCAATTACGTATGTAGTCCTATAAATTACAAATGATATATTGACAGATACTAGTGAAAATTATTATCTATAACAATCAGTGTTGTACAAAATGACCTTACTCTTTACTCTTGATGGCCTACAGGAATTTATATTCAGAAACAGAGGTGACTGACCTACTAGAGCAGATTCTGAGTGCTGTGGATTACCTGCACAGCAGACGCATTGTACACCTGGACCTGAAGTCGGACAACATGCTTGTGACGGGCCGAAATGTAGTGAAGATTGTGGATTTGGGCTCTGCTCAGCCCTTCACTCCAGGACAGGCACTAAACATTGAACACATCAAAGAAATGACAGATAATAAAGGTATATCAATGATACTGTATTATGATCTAGAATTTGTTGCTGTGTTTTTATTCAGTCATTATAGATTACTGTTGCAAAGTTTGGGGTCAGTTTAGTCGAATTGTTTAATGTTTTGAAATGCTTACCAAACTTGCATTTATTTGAACAAAAATACATTCAAAAGCAGTAATATTGAGACATATTATTTAATTATTATTAAACAGCATTAAAATGACAGTTTTAAATCTATTTTAAAATGTAATTTATGCTTGTGATGACATTTTTTAGTATTATCAATGCTGAAAACAGTTGTGCTGCTAATTTTTATGGAATCGGTCAGACATTTTTACTGTTACTTTTGGTCAATTTAATGAATCCTTGCTGAATAAAAGTATTAATTTCTAAAATAAAAAATCTTACTGATCTCAAACTGTTGAATGGTAATTGCACATAGAACTACTTTCATTTTCTGGATTGCCTGGCATCTTAACAGAAAAAAAAAGTATCCAGTATCTTATCACCAACAAACCAATTTAGTTTATGAAAAATATTTTCTGTTTCGTTTGTTAGGTTATATTGTCCTTCCTAAAGCTCCTGAAATCTTAGAAGGACAAGGAGTCGGACCTGAAACTGATATCTGGGCTGTTGGTGTTTTGGCTTTTATAATGTAAGTCCTTTCATTCAGTAAATCCATAACCATAAGGAATAGTTACAGCACCATTAGGGCTTTCTTATTGTTCAACCAATATTCATTGATTTCCACAATTTTCTTTAATTTTCATCTTTAGGTTGAGTGCAGACAGTCCCTTCCATGCTGATATAAATTGGGAGAGGGATCGAAACATCAAAAAAGGCAAGATCCAATTTAATCGTTGTTACCCGGGTCTCTCAGAGGGAGCCATCAACTTCATGAAGAACACCATGAGCAACAAAGCCTGGTAAATAAATTCACAGATGATGTTTGCTTATTTTGAGTGTTTATATCCAAACAACAGACAGTGAGATTTCATGTCATCGTAGTCAGATGATGCTTTAATGGCAGAAAACTAATCAAAACTAATATCATTATGAAAAGCTTTCCATCATTAGACCCAAAACCAATAGTTAAAATGTATCCTGCTTCTAAACTTAATGTGTTGACTGAATCAGTTAATTTGTGGACATAGGCAGTATTTGATGTGGCTTCATGTTTCACCAGGGCAAGACCTACAGCTGCAGAGTGCCTCCAAAACCCCTGGATACAAGGAGACCGTCCTTCCTCCAAACACACCGACTCTGTGGTCTGTTTCTCAACAGACAAGCTGCAGGCCTATCTCAGGGAACGAGAAGTCAAGCGAGACCATGTCCGCACAAAAATTAATCTGCCCTTCCCATAATTCAAGGGACAGAACATATTTGGAGGCTGAAAGTGATGTGTGAAACTGTGAAATGCTTTTTGTAGTTTTTTAAAAGCTGTGCCGCTCTCCCACAAGGAAAGATTATGATGAAAAGCTTTAGCTGTAATGATAATCAATTCTATTTCTTTAGATATAACATTTTTCAACACACGTAATCAGGCAATCTGCATGACATGGCTTCAGTTATTGCTTTGCAGTAGTGTAAATAAATGTCATTTATATAGATCAGTCGTATTATAGCTTTTGGCATGCATATCTATCAATATATTATATATCTATTTCAATCATGAAAACTCTTGGAACATTTTAGCATGGTGATGGATATGGCAATGTTAATGTATTTGGTCTTGGCGGAATAGATCTGCTACGCTGCTAATGAATTTCTGCTGCTGTTGGTTATTGCTATAGTTGTAGACTATTGCTGCTGCTGCTGCAAGCAAGTACAGGAACTTGCTACTGCCAATACATATGGTGATATGGTGCCGTGAGTAGTTAAGACATACTGCTGCACAAATAGCATTTAAAATAACCCGTAGCAGATCTATACAGGTGGAGCTGGGGAAGGTGGAGGGTTTCAGAGAAACTCTGAAAGCACGCTGCAGGAATCTCAGGTGATTGCTAGCCAGCCATATAAACGCAAGGCAGTAAGCTCATTGGCTGCATATGCAGCGTGAATCAATAAGCTTGTGCCAAGTCGTTTAACTCTCTGAATATCATCAGTTACGTTAACAACCCATCAGCCTGCGCCATCTAGAGTTTCTTGACTGATCTATCTATCTATCTATCTATCTATCTATCTATCTATCTATCTATCTATCTATCTATCTATCTATCTATCTATCTATCTATCTATCTATCTATCTATCTATCTATCTATCTATCTAATCTATCTATCTATGTGAATGTAAGATGTAGAAGAGGTTATCCTTTTTCACTGTTATCACAATAGAACAGGTTATCACTGCATTATATTACCTGCATTTTTTTTGCCCTGTGTTGTTAAAATTCTATGGCACTGCTCTATCAGGGACAATTTTATAGTATGATTTACATGATGTGGTTAAATGCAGTATTTTATTCATCAATTATATTTTTTCTCATTTTAATGCAAATTTTACTTAATGTATTAGGATTTTATTGATTTGAAATTTTACTTGATGTATAAGGATTTTATTGGTTTTGGATTGTAGATTTTATAAGAGTGGTAAGGTCAATTTAAGGGTTACTGCTGCCTCTCTGCTGTGACGATAATAGTTTCACACAATGCATGTATGTTTTTTGTCTGCAAATTGCCATGTACTTACAATAAATTTATTATTACACTGTAAAACTTATTTTGTTTGATTGACTCTATACAGTGACATTTGACATTTTTAAACACACAAACCCCAAAGTAAGGCATTTTATGAACACTGGTTGAGAACAGTATTGTAGATGCACTTCTTCCTTCTGTCCGATAGGTGGCGACGGTTTGCACGACTGTGTCAAGATGCACAGAGGAGCCGACCATCGAAGAGGAGATCTGCGTCCGCCGTTGAATATAGCATCTCAGCTAAGACTGTTCCGTAAATAAAGACTAGCGTATATATTTTAGATACACAGGCTACCCGTATTTTTGTCAGGTAAGATCAAACGTTACTTTTAATACCGTTACAGTTCATAAATACAGTTCTAGAAATAATATATACGCTCAATACGGTTCCCTCCTGTCAGGTAGCATGTAAGCCCATTGATTCCGAGATTCGAGTTCATTAGCGCTTCGTTTATTAGCTATGGTTTATGTCTTTATCTTCTACTTGCTCAAACAGATCCAGCAGACAATTTTGAACCTTTAACCCTGATGTATTTTCTGTGTTAGTGGGTAACGACTTTCAGATGTACTTCAGCAAATAGTTCATATAACAAAGACGATTCTTATTTAATAAAGAAAACCAAACACTTCATTGTATGTTATGTATATTATAGTGCACCTCTTTGCTTATCATTTTGTCTAAACTGTTAGTCCCTCACCATGGCGACCGGTGCTGATGTGAGGGATATTCTGGAGCTGGCAGGAGGAGACGATTCAGGTCCCATCAGCAAGAAGGACATCATCAACTCAGACAAGGTAACCTGTCAGCGGACAACCAACATTATTGGGCTTTTGACTATAGATGGAGCTTTAAAATGGGTGTTATATTTTACTGTGAGACGTTTTGGCTTTGCATTATTGAGACAATTTTCATTCTGTTTGTTGTGGTAGAAAAAAGCCAAGAAAGTGACAGAGACTTTAACCTTCAAGAGACCAGAAGGAATGCACAGAGAAGTTTATGCCTTGCTATATTCAGACAAAAAGTAAGTTGGCTTTCTCTGCTCAGCCTTTTCGCCTAACTGCTTTATTGCCCATAGATTGTATTTGCATTGCCTTATGCCTTCTAAAAATGGATTCCCATGACTTAATGGCAGATAATTTTGCTGTTTGAATTGATCATTCCTTGAAATTAGTAAAATGACTAGAAAAAAAAGAGTAACATGTTTTGTTGTATTAGTTGTACAGCAAATAGGTTTGTATGAGTTCATAGCTCTCATGAGATTTTATTATAGATAGCTCTTGTAAATGAAAAAGCAAATAAACATATTTTTTGTAAAGTACATATACACTACTATTTAAAAGTTTGGGTTTTATTTTGGTGCTCAGGATACATTTCAGGATTCTTTGAGTAAAAGGTTCAAATGAACAGCATTCATTTGAAATAGACATTTTTTGTAATATTATAAATGTATTTACTGTCACTTTTGACCAATTGCATCCTTGCTGTATAAAAAATATTAGTTTGTTCAAAAACTACTTCCTGACCCCAAAGTTTTGAACCGTAGTGTGTGTGTGTGTATATTATTGCTGTCAATCGATTAAAAAATGTAATCGTGTTAATCACAGTCATGGATTGTGATTAATCATGATTAATCGCACATTTAAAATACTAGGATTTACCTGTAAATTTGTTGAAAAAGAAATGCATAACAAACTAGTTTGTCAGAAGCTTTCACACTTCCGCCAGGTACGAGACATAATCCTTATTATTCTTTTATCATTATTCTTTTGTTTTTATTCAGCCATTATCAGCCTTTACACTGGTAATAAAACGTTTACCAAGCCACATCGCTTCAATCCCAGTATAAATTTACCCAACTATTATCAAAAGTATTTCTAAATAAATACAATGTTGAACTTCCAGTGACCAGTATGAGAGAGTGAGAGCGATAACACCAAATTTAACACACCTGCTCCTCATTCACACCTGAGACCTTGTAACACTAATGAGTCACATGACACTAGGGAGAGAAAATGGCTAATTGGGCGCAATTTGGACATTTTCAGTTGGGGGTGTACTCACTTTTGTGGCCAGTGGTTTAGACATTAATGGCTGTGTGTTGAGTTATTTTTAGGGGACAGCAAATTTACACTGTTATACAAGCTGTACACTCACTACTTTACATTGTAGCAAAGTGTCATTTCTTCAGTGTTGTCACATGAAAAGATATAATAAAATGTGAGGGGTGTACTTACTTCTTTGAGATACTGTATATATATATATGAGTATCTTGACCTGCACATGAAAATATCTTGATAAAAATAATGTAGGCTATATTGTGTTTTGCTGTGGGACTAGTTAAAATGTTGGCAGGTGGAAGTAAAAATTTGAGCTATTGGTTTGACCGATCCAGCATAAAAGAAAAACTTTTATTGTTGAGACCTGTATGCTGCTTGTGGACCTGATACTGTTACACTGAAAAGTGACAGCATATAATTAACTTTTGTATGCTTTTGCTTCTTTCAGTCGGGATGCCCCTCCCCTGTTACCGAGTGATACTACTCAAGGCTACCGGACAGTGAAAGCAAAACTGGGCTGTAAGAAGGTGCGGCCCTGGAAGTGGATGCCCTTTTCCAATCCAGCCAGAAAAGATGGAGCCATCTTCCATCACTGGAGACGTGCAGCAGAGGAAGGAAAGGACTACCCATTTGCTCGCTTCAACAAGGTAGGAAAGAGAGGGTGATACTGAACAGAGTTCTAGAAAAGAAAAAATGGCATTGGTCGAGGAGAGAAGAGATTGTGTATTATTCTTGTTTTGAAATTGAAATTCATCTAATTGCATGTTACTAAAAAATGATATTATTCCTGTTCCAAGACTGTGCAGGTGCCTGTGTACTCAGAGCAGGAGTATCAGATGTATCTTCATGACGATGGATGGACGAAAGCTGAAACAGATCACCTGTTCGACTTATGCAAACGTTTTGACCTGCGGTTTATTGTTATCCATGATCGCTATGATCACCAACAGTATAGAGTAAGTTCTTCATCACGATTCAGCTTTGTAGCGAACATAAAATAGTAACTTGACCGTGTTGCAGTTTACTTCCTTCTAATCACATTTTTTCACTGATTTCATTGATATTATTGTAGAAGCGATCTGTGGAGGATCTTAAGGAGCGTTATTACAGCATTTGTGGCAAACTGACAAAAGTTCGGGCAGGAACAGGGACAGAGCCTAAGATCTTCATATTTGATGCTGGTCATGAAAGACGCAGGAAGGAGCAGCTCGAGAGACTTTTCAGCCGCACTCCAGAGCAGGTGAGGACAAGACTGATCTTTTTCATACTGCATAATTATTGCAGTGATGCAGTGTTTTTACACAGGATTTTGTGAGACTATGGGGGGTGGAAGAAACATTTATGCATTATCAATCTGGTGCACTTTGAGTGCTCCCACCAATTTTCAGTGTCAATTAGAATATAATGATGTTGGTATTATTGTTATCATCCCTTAACACAAATATATTAGTATTGAAATACAGCTGTATTGTAAAATATATGTAAATAAAATTTTATTTTACTCTTCAGTAGGAAAATTATCTTAGCTTGACAATTTATTTTGCATTTATCTTGGTGTCTGTAAATAATGTTGGTAATTAATGGGACACAGTGGAGATACTGATATAAGTTCATTATATCTGATGGGGACAAGCTTGATCTCATTTAGACAATGTGCTTCCTTTTCCTTCCTGTAGGTGGCAGAAGAGGAATACCTGATCCAGGAGCTGAGGAAGATTGAGACGCGTAAGAAGGAGCGTGAAAAGAAGGCCCAGGACCTCCAGAAGCTCATTACAGCCGCTGACACGACGACAGAGATGCGCAGAGCTGAACGCAAAGCCACCAAGAAGAAGCTGCCGCAGAAACGAGAGATGGAAAAACCTGTAATTATCTCTTTATTTACACCTCAAACTGTCTAAATTCAATTTTTAACCTGTCTGCTATTAGTAATAGCGGTTTGATAGGGGAAAAAACAAACTATATTTTCAATAATGATAGTTCTAATTTTGCACATTCTTTGCAAAATGTAAAAAAAAAAGAAAATCTGTGAACTTTAATACTTCCTAGCATTTGCTCCTCTAATGCCTTCTCATCTGTCCAATGGCAGGCTGTTCCTGAAACCGCAGGCATCAAATTCCCAGACTTCAAATCTGCTGGTGTTTCACTACGGAGTCAAAGAGTAAGATCAACTTACACGCTTCGACAAAACTGACCCCTGATCCGTTTCTTAATGTACGATCCATGCAGAATATTATGATACATCCTTCTTCGCTGCAGGGGCCTGTGGCGTTTAACTTCTCTCTCATTAGCCAGGAGTTGATTGATTCACACAGTCATAGGTAGAGTAATCTACGCACAGGAAGGCATTCCTCTTAAAGAGTAATGAAGGGAGGTTGCTCTATATAAAACGCATTAAGGATGGTACTGGGGTAGTGTATGACTCAGATGTGGCTGGTCATCTGTTAGTCAGACTTGGGTGCATAAACATGTTTTGATCTGCCCTCTCTGAAGTGCATTTCAGGGGTATTATGAATGAAAGATGACCCCATTTTTATTCCATTGCTCCCACGTTTTTCTACCATGTAGCCATCTGAGATTAAAGGTGTTAATGTTCCAACACCTCATGGATTAAGACACAAGTACACAAGCACAACTTAAGTTTACTGAAAGTTTATTTGTAGATTTTGTTAACTAATAAATTTGTGTGCTTAGATGAAGCTGCCCAGCTCAGTTGGACAGAAGAAAATAAAAGCAATTGAACAGATCCTGACGGAGCAAGGAGTGGGTGAGTAGCATTTTTTATAAGCATTCCTTCTGTCTTCTGACTTCCTACCTATCATATGGTTCTAATGAATGGTAATAAAGAGGTTCAATGATTTCAATTATTATTAGAATTAAAGTGATTCATTTAGAAAAAATTCAGGTAAAATATTTATTTTGCTTGCATATGGTGAAATTTTCTTTTCTTGCATTTGCATTTCTTGTATAAAAATAATATAACATTGTATTATTATTATTTTTTTTAATGCTAAATTGCTGAAAATCACATTAAATAGTATAGATATTGAGACTTTTGAATAGGGTTTATAAATGATTTTTTAAAGAATGATGAGCATTATATGGACAGGCTCAAAGCAGTTATTTACTCATGAAATGGATTGCAATGTTTGAGCTTTGTTTCACTTAAAATAACTTTTAAAAGAATCGTTTGTGACTTGGACTACAATGCTCATGCTGTATACTATTGCATGTAGCCTGTCGGGACAAATCAGTAGAAACATACATTTATATAAATATTTATTTTTAAAAAAAAAATTTATTTATATTTTTGTTCCATTATCCAGTACAGTGTCTTTTTATTTAATAATATTCAGTTCAGACTTTAAACTCTGGTAAAATATGACTTATTGTGCCATGGTGCAGAAAACACTGGCATAGAATAAAATTATAGATTGATCATGGAATTTTTAGAATCAGTATTGGGATTGTGAAAGCAGAAATTCTTTACCCAGGTATTGTGTTCGTCATCTAAACCTTCTAAAATCAACTCTTCCAAACAAAAAAGATAACTACAAGTTCCAAACACAGAATTTGCTTTGAACCATCTCATAATTTATCCCTTTTTTCTTTCCTCGACAGACCTCAACCCCATGCCCACTGAGGAGATTGTACAGATGTTTAACGAACTCCGCAGCGACCTGGTCCTGGTGTATGAGTTGAAGCAGGCCTGCAGTAACTGTGAGTACGAACAGCAGATGTTGCGGCACCGCTATGATGCTCTGCTAAAAGCAGGGGGCGCCATCACACCACAGAGCGAGAGCAGTGGAGCACCTGACAGTCAATCCTGGCTTGGCGCTGATGACATTAAAACCGAAGCCAAAGAGCAGATTATTGATGTGGTTGGAGCTCCACTAACTCCAAATTCGGTGAGTATTCAGAGGAAGGTTTTTATAAGTGCGTATCTGTAAATTGCCATGACATTAAATTATTGTTTTGGTAATTCATATGATAGAACCATTTTAGTGATAGACCTCAGCAGGCACCATCGTGCAATTTGATCTCCTTTTAAACATTAGACACATTTATTTGAAACCCAAATTCAGTTGTTTTCATATTGTCTTTTATTTTAATTTATATATGTATTTTTACATATTCATTTTGATTGTACATTGTCTACTAATGTATTGATTCAAAGCACGCTGCTTCTTTTTTTTCAAAATTATAAAAGCTTTTTTTTTTTTAAATGAATTAATGAATATGACTGAAATTAAACTAAAATATTTAAAACAATTCCACTGGCATTAATATTTCAACATGTTTTCTTCTCTTTTCACAGCGCAAACGCAGAGAATCTGCCTCGAGTTCCTCATCTATCAAGAAGGTGAAGAAACCGTGACATAAATGACTTTGTAAACTCAATTGGACATTTTTTGGAAGAGGATAGAGAGGTTTGTGGAGCTCTCTTAAGTGATTGCCTGCTTCAGGGTCAGAGGGTGAGGTTGTGGTTGTAGGTCATCTGTTATCTTCTCTTTTGATGACCGCTCTCTCTGTTAATGTATTCAACACAATGACTACCCTCTCTGTCCACCACCCCTCAGTCCCACCCGCTTCCCTCCTCTCTCCATTCTCCAGACCAAACCTCTACCATGACACAGACCACCCTTGACAACCTATTCCATTATACCACCTCTTCTGTCCAACCAGGCAGCCCAAACCCAGATGAACTAAATTGGCAAAGAGAGCTAATCGGAACATGACAAGACGGAAGCAAGTAGACAGAAAAAAAGAAAAGTCTGCTTGTCTGTCTGAAATGAACGTATGCTGGACAGATGGTATGAGTGAATCTGGATCCTGTTGGGGAATTTATTGAAAGAGTGTTTGCTTTTTGGCTGCGTCTTGAAACAGCAGGCTCTGGAAAAATATCTCATTTTTTGGAGGTGTCCCTGTCTAACTGGCGTCTTTACGTCTGCCATCCTGATTTGCCTGTTTTCACCTGCAATCCTGCATTTTCTCAGAAGAGCCAGAGTGTCACCCATCTCAAATAGATGCTCTTGTATGTTGAGCTCCTTACCTGTAAAATGTCCTTGTGTTTAATAAATGTTTTTTTTTTTTCAAAGCGTTTCACTTTTAATTTGCTAAATTTTAATGCAAGGAAAAAAATGAATATTTTGTATTCTATCTCTGGTTATCATCTAGGAGGTAGAATATAAATATCCTGTTCGGTTATGGACTGATTTAGATTTTTTTTTAAATGTAGTTGTAAAAACACTAAAAGCCAAAGTTAAAAATTTTCACCATCACTTGATATTGAAGCTGAAAGCGTTAACTGAACACACCCATGCGCTGATTTGTTCCATGACATCCGTGTATTTCACTTCGCATTTGTGAGGCGCTCGGTGCGTTTTAAATTAGCTGTCAAGCGCGCGCATCAATAACTTGAACTGCACGAGCTCTGCCGCTCGTCATCGCCACTTCATGAATTCACCGCGATAAAGACATCTCCAGTAAATTCATTACAGTATTGAACATGACAGGAAACATTTATAATTTACATGTCAACTCCGCATAACCCGTGATAAATTTTTTCGAGACAGTAAAGAGCGGTAGTGAGCCGCTGAGGCAGTAGCTTAACAGAAGACCTTCCGACTTAAAGGTTTGCTATTAAAGAAGCCTTTATTTTATATGACAAATTTATTTTATTTAGAAGGTAACACCTTGTTTATCTGTAGTTGAAAATATATTTTATTAAAATATATGTATAATTTCAGTTAAAAAGCAAGTAACAGCAAGGACAATAACTATAGAGCTTTAGTAATTGTATATAATTCTATAAAAATAGGCCATGGAAGACCAGAGAAACGATTTCGTTGGAATCACTTGGCCGGTTCTCACCAACAATGGTAAGCATAGTTCTCTTTGATAACTATTAGCGTCCACTCCACACCAATTGATGATAACGTTCTGTTGATTGTGTAGTTCTGTCGTTTTGCCGTTTTAAATGTCCGGGCTCTTTGACATCTGGATTCTGATTGGCTGTCAGTGTTTTATCATGTTCTGAAAGTTCCTGTGTCATTCTCGTTATACCTGTGGTGTGAACTTGTTCTCATATAGTTCTCGTTGTGAAAAGTGAAAGTGACATGTGGCCAAGTATGGTAACCCATACTCGGAATTAGTGCTCTGCATTTATCCCATCCTAAGTGCACACACACAGCAGTGAACACATACACACAGCAGTGAACACACACACACACAGCAACACACACACCCGGAGCCATTTGCTGTGGCGCCCGGGGAGCGGTTGGTGTTTCGATGTGAGACACGTTATAAATTATTAATTATTATTTATGAATATTAGCAGTGTGCTATTTTTAATACATAAATTCTATACACATGAAATCATTATGGACAAAATTCAGACAGTATATTTTTCTCCACCAAAGAAAATGGCTTCTAAAGAAACCACAGCAACAGGCTTTGCGGCTTACTATTGCACAGAATCAGAGTTAGTAGTTTCATTGTTTTAAATATGAGGTAAGTGGTAGTGTCCACTGGAAAATAATTAATCCTCTTTATCTTTCTTGTCTGACTTTAGATAGCGGCTTCCATGGTACCTGAGGAAAGCTAGCAGCTGTGATCTGTTGAGAGAAGAGAAAGTGAAAAACAGTGGTAAAATTGATTCTTGGTGTCTATATTTCATGTTGGAAATTGGCTCGTAAATCCTGACGTATGATCTATGGTGGCCATCCTTGGGAAAAAAAAAATCAGTAAGTGTGTAATTTCTCCCTTGACAGAACACAGCCGAAAGACGATCCTTCTTTTCCCCTCTCTCTCTTCCTCTATGTTTCTTTTCATGACTTTGTGATGGCTCCATCTCATTACAGCAAATCCATTTATCAAACGTGTTACTAAGCAAATCTCATTCCAAAATACTGAATGGGCATTTGTGTCATTCTCAGATGAGGATGAAGGTCATGTGAGCAGTCTCATGTCTTTCCTCTTATGCTTTTCATGTTTATTTTTGTCTTGAATGCAGGGTGAATGGCTTGCGTTCATGTTAATTTGACTTTGGGAGCCCAAACAGGGTTATTGCATTGCTACCCATGTGAAAATGTAAATGGCTGAGCATTCCTCCTCAGTGGGACACCAGACGTAAAGGGATGGAGAGGTAAAAGGCATCGGGCAGAACCCTGGCGGAGTGGTTTATTATCCCGACGAAGAAGTGATGGTGTGAAACGAGAGCTCTTTATCAGAGGCACTGGAGTGGAGGAGAGCTTTTTAATCATGGCCTAAGAGGGGTGAAGGGTTTTTATCATAATTGAAGTCTTTCCAGGGCTAATTGTGGCTATACGTCATTGTCTGAGAGCACGCCTAGAAGCAGATGCGGTAGGGATGTGATGGAGAAGAGTTAGTCAAGAAAAAGACGACTTGAGGTCTGTCATCGAGGGAGCGAGGCTTCATACAGTTTTCATCACTCTATCAAAATGCATAGATCTCCATCACAGTCAGATGATGATAATGAGCTTTCATTGAACTCCACAGTAAATGTTCTGAAAGGGTGAAACTCATTTAATCTAGAAAAAAACTTGTCTGATGAATTTTTTTTTTTTATAGGTGAATTCATTTCCAAGAAAGACGATGAAATTCTTTGAGTTACAGTGGACTTTGCTGACATCAGTTTTGAGAATAAATAGTGGACGTCTGCAGGGAAAGGTCAGTGTAGCTCATTTCAACTTCCTTTTACCTATTAGATGAGGTTACTGTCCCAGTCACCCGTTAGTACTTATGCTCACGGCCAGTTTTAACCACCCCAGACTGTTTTGGACAATGTTTCGTTATCTATGCCCTTAAGATGGTTAGAAAAGGTTATTAAATGGGGACACTTTGTCTCTCTCTGGAGAAAACTCATTGTTCACTCAGTAGGACACCTTGGTAAGAAGGGGAAATGTAACTGGGGACAGACATAATGCACTTTTCTAGAATACACTGCAGAAACATTTACATTCGTGATTTACTGAATGCAACTTATTAACTTTTTAATTGTGTAGTGGCAAGTGTGTGGAAAGGGTTTTTCTTTTCTTTTTTTTTAAAGAAATGAATACTTTAATTCAGCAAGGATGGATTAAATTGATCAAAAGTTACAGTATGACATTTATAATGTTATAAATGTTTCTAATAATAAGAAATGTTTCTTGAGCACCAAATCAGTATATTAATGATTTCTGAAGAATCGTGACTCTGAGGACTGGAGTAATAGCCGCAGAAAATTTAACTTTGCCATCACAGGAATACATTACATTTTAAAATATATTAAAATAGAAAAAAAGTTACTTAACAGTTAAAGTTACGGTTTTACTGAGTTTTTGATCAAATAGATGCAGCCTTGGTGAACATAAGAGACATCTTTCAAAAATATATATAAAAAAAAGAATACTTTCTTACGCCAAACTTATCAATGGTAGTCTTTATTCACAGTAAAAAACGCAGTGTCATTTTAACACTTAAAGTGTCAATTTTAACACTACTAAAGATCATATATGGTCCCAATCTAGTGTTAAAAGTACACCACTCATAGTGTTGAATTTTTAGTGTTAATATAGCACCTTACAGTGTAGAAAAATTACACTCTGAGTGTAAATTGTTACACTTGCAATTTGTTGTTCAAATTTTACACTATGGGGTATTTAACACCCCTGATGTTGTTTTAATCCTTTAAGTGTTATTAATAAAATATTATTTTCAGTGCAAATATAAAAATGCTATTGTATGGTGTTAATGTCTTCAGACAGATGTACAAATTCCAACGTTTATTTAACAAATGGGGAAAGTGGCAACTTTAAAGCATATACCAGATGTGTAGAGGTTAATTAGTCAGTCACATTCATTAAGTGTTGCATGGAAACATAAAATAGTTAATAAAACACATAAAATCATCAAATTTACCTAGACATTAACAAACATGACAGGCAGATTTGAACAAGATTGCAGCAAGATACTTGTCGACAGTTGTGTAGCATCCATGAATGATGTTCCTTTTTGTCTCATCAGCAAGCAGGTATGGCTGTGTGGTCTCTTCTATGCAATCAAGGTGGTATTCTTGTTAGTGCCTGCAGATCGAAGACAAAAATAACAATTAAGGTCAGCTCTCCAATTGATTTTATTTTTATTAGTCTTTCATATACAACACATCTGCCAATATTTTGAGGCAGACAATAGGTACTGACAGAAATGCACCTTTTTGAAGATGTTTTTCAGCTTGATAGGAGGACATTTTTCCAGGTCCCTTGCAGCCTTGTGGTGATGGTGGAACCAAATGAAGTAGGAGACAAATTGATGCAATATCACTGTCCCATTCTAAATAACAGATATGACAACTTCAGCAAAAAATGCATGAACACAGAATAAAGATAATAAATGAATATAGATAATCTTATTCTGAAATATAGTCTAACCTTATAAGCATCGGTTTCATCCTCCTTTACAGCTGATTCCGAGGTCAATTGTGTCCTTGAAGGTCTTGGGAAAAACCAGGAACTTGGCTTCTTGGAAAAAATCAAAAATCAAAAATAATGACAATATCTCTCTCAGGAACCATTCTGCTAAGTTGATTGTGTAGTCACACTGTGGCTCTGTTCACACCTGGCATTAGCATGCATCTTGGGGGATGCACAAGTGAACAAACACAAGATGCATATGGCCACATTGTTTTATTACAGGGTTAGTTCAAAAATGAAAATTCCATGGTTTACTCAACCAAGACTTTCGTTATCTTTGAAACACAACTGAAGATATTTTAATAGAATATAGCCACTTTGATACTTCATAAACTTCATGAACTAATCAATACATATAATGTGGTTTAGTCAGGCCCGGCGCCAGGATGTTATGGCTGGGGGGGCATTTCAATCCCATGGGGGGGGCGCCACTTCTTACATGCGCAATGACAAAACAGGCACGGGCGCCAGCGCGCGCACATAAAAAAGTTAATCGTTTTTTAAAGTAAAGTTTTAAAGATATGTTTTAAACGTTTGCTGCATGAATTAAAAATAACTTTTATAAAATTGCATTTTTTAGAAAAAAAAAAGAAAAAAAAGGCAGGCTAAGGCCAAGTCACATTTTATTATTACATTCATGTAAAATGCTGGTAAATAAAGCTAAATGTTTACTTACATTATAAATACAGATAAACATTTCTAAAAACTTTTTAGTTGTTCTCACTTGATGATAAATACTTTAAATTTAACTGTATTCAGAAAACAAATGAAAAATAGAAGGCTATAAGTAGCTAGTTAAACTAATCCTTTAAATTTTAAGGTATTCAGGACAGAGCAACATAAATATCAGAAAATATACGCAGCTATACAATTAAAGGACAAAGTTTTACATATGCCATTATAATTTGTTTTATTTTATATATTGTATACAATTATAAAATAAAACGCAAATTATAATCGGGCCTGTTTTAGGCTTTTCCATTTTTTTATATTTTAGACGGTGTCACGGTGATGAGAAAAATGACTCGCCATGTCCTCATTGTACATGCTTTTAGAGAGAAATGCGTCTTTACCGATTACATAATGAAAGGGTTTTTACTATCGATTTGAATTATTTCGTTTTAAAATGGTAATTTAAAGCTTTCTATAGACATATGTATCACATCTGTGAGTCAGTTTCGCTGAGTTTCGGTTCATCATTGTGAAGCGCTCCTGTTCAAGACCGGCAGAAAGCGCATCCTCTGTTTTCCTATTTTGTTGATATTGTGAATGCACACAAATAAAAGTAGACCCTTTAAAGCTCCGAATGATGTATTTTTCTTACCATAATGAGCAAAAATTACGGTGTAGGCCTGTTGTAAGTTGTTTCTACTGTAAGAAAAAAATGCAAGTGATCGTGCTGGTGCCTCCATGTCCGGCAGAGCGCGCTTCAGCTTACACTCTCCACACAAACTGTTGGATATGCGTCTAACAGCGCACATTTATATAGATTAAACATTTAAACTAACATTGGGATATGCTTGAACTGTTTTATATCTAAATATTGTATTTTAGGCAAGTCGTGATGATTTGATACAGCTAAATTAATCAAACACAGGCTGATTAACTCACTGCTGCCGCTGGCTGCTTGGTCCTTGCTTAAAAAAATGCATTTAACGAACAAAAAATGCTCCATTCGTTTTTCTAAATTAACTTTATAAAAAAACAAAACAAAAAACAATCACTTTTCCATTACATACAAAACTGAACTATTTTAATAACAGTAGCTAGTCTGTTTTGGGAGAAGGGGAAGACGTAAGGGAAGTGCGTACCCACGGAAGAAATTAATTCGCCCCTGATTGCATTAATATAACTAGAATTTTTACAAGAGTTTGTTACCATTTTAAAGCACGACATGAAATACGGTGAGTCTGGTAAATCGTGAATTAAAGGTCATCAGAGCTCGTGCAGCCAGCAGCGCCAGAGAAACTGCGATGACCGCCCCCTTCAAAAAAATATATATAAAACCTTGTATATAGTCTAAATATGATTAATATTTTTTGTCTTGTCCTCATTATCGTTGAGAAAACCTAATTCTAAGATAAAAGCTTATTTTACGATGATCAGTGAATTATGTGCAAACAATCACTAAGCAAAGAAGATTTTAATATCTATCTTAGGGGTGTGCAATATAGACAAAAAAAAATAATATTTTGGGGATAGATAGATAGATAGATAATGACGATATTTTACTGAGTGTACTGAGCTGCAGGACTGCAGTGGGCAGCTGACTCCTAAAGTTTTTGATATTCTTAAAAATAAAGCCTTTTTTCCCTAGAATATCATTATCATTAAAATCATTATCAACAAAATTCATCTTTGCAATGCAGAGGAAACACAGAATCTGCATCTGAAGTGGCATTCAGATGTATTTACACAGTTTAATGCAAGACATGAATGCATTTAACCTGCAGTTACAAATGCATTAATGTTTTGATATTTTAATCCTAAAACACTGAATACTGATATTTGAAATTATTTTAAAAATATATACTTTAAATGTGAAATTAAAACCGCCAATAGGTGGCAGTAAGTCATTGTTATTAAGTGATTCATTGCGATTGAACCGAATCATTTAAACGGTTGATTCATTCAGGAACGAAACTCGGTCATGTTGCTCAGAGACTCAAAACACTGCTGTAGCTGATGTGTTTGGAACCATTTTTTGTTGGCTAAATAGAGCAAAAATAAGCAATATGGTGTCTAAAACGTAAGTCTATTAATAACTTATTGTTTATTGAACTGTTGTATAAACTCAATATCACATTTGTGATTTTTGCCGGGGGAAAAATGGCACTCTTCGTGTGATATTGAATAACTATATGAAATTATATATATATATACATATTTTCTGCCACATCTTGAATTTTGGGAGCATTCTGCATTTTATTAGACTGAATCATGCAGTGAAAGAATGCACTCAGTCAGTCTAGCTAGTGTTTAAGCACTCATAGCTCCTCTTATAATCTGTATGATAAATGAATCTCTTACTTTTATCGTACATATGTCTGCACTTTTATTGCTTACTGCTTATGCGCAAGTCTGAACAAAATTCAGCGATGACTAATCTGGCCGCCTCTGATTGGCCATTGCATTCCTAAGCTCAACAGAATCGTGTGTGATTGGTTATGATGAGTAACACTGTACAAACGCTTAAAAATAAAATACGATGTAACATGAGCAGGTCTGAATTTAATACAGCCATCGAATTTTTCATTTAATTTTCATTTTCACTAGTTCAGTGTTTCAAGTATTATAGTTTTATCGAAAAACCAAAACCAGCAGCCCAATTATATATTTTGGGTGTTATGAGGGGTCCCTTAATGCTTATGGGAGGTCCGGGACCCCCCCCCCCTCAATTCGAACACTGCGGGAGACTCCCGCGAAAATTACAACGCGTTCTATGGAGTCACTAAAGGGACATATTGTTAGCCACACCCTAGCCATAGCCTGTTACATTACAGTACATGCAGTTTCACTTACTAGCAACAGAGTAGGACGACGGTGAATGATTTGCAGATCCTGAGCACCACTGACAAACATCTTGTAAAAAGTGTGGTAAGTAGCTACTGCCGCTCCATAGTATAAACGTGATCGCAAATCTCCAAAGTGAAAGTAAGCGTTTCAATGCCCCTCATATTAATAAACGGCTCACTGATGCCAGAGGTTAATATACAGTATAAGGTTAATTACCCAACGATATAATTGCAAGAGAAAGTATTGGAATATATATTTTTGAGCAGTTTAATACCTTGAGCAGTTGATTTATGCTAATTGATGGACTGCTAGGTTAATAAGTGATGTCATTCTGTTATGTTTATTATATTCATATGTTTCAGCATGTTACAATCATTATATGGCGTGAGTTAAGATACCTATCTTTAAATAAATTAAAGGGTTTATTATACAGATTAAAAGCGTGAATGGTCTCTCTCTCTATCTCTGTTTATGGGTGTGCATGCATACAGGGAAGGGGTGCTATTTTCGAATAATCGAATAATTCCCAGCGATTTTCGAATATTACTTTTGCTTTAAATGCCCATCCCTACTTCAGACCTCATCTTCAGTGCCAGAATGAAGGCCAGAGGATCTGTCAACGAACCAAAATGAAAGAAGCTAAAAGTACATATATAACATAAATTGTAAACACATTCCAAGAATTGTTTTACATGTAAAATCACCTTATTTCAGGAAATCGAACCCGCATTAGAAACTTTCACACAGCCTAACGTTGCATCTCTACACCTCACGAACTTAACACTGTAAACCTGACAAAAACACTGGCAGTTAGTAATTTCCAAATGTGTTCACCACCAATCATATTTTGAGTAAAATTGTCAACAAAAAGTATTTCTCCCGTGTAATTTTATAAAGAGAAAAGCAATCGTCGTCGCTTTGCGAGGCAGCAGTCCTTGAAGGGTGGAGTCCGATCAATTCGGCGGTTTTTTTTTTAGTGTAAAAGTGAAATTACATAAATATTACACCATGTAATAACGCTGAACATGAGTACTGTTTAGCACTGTAGATTGTTAATTCAACTCTTTGGGAATTAATAACTTTTAACACTGCAAATATTACACTGCTGATTTTTCTTGTATAATATATATTAGGGATGCATACTTTATCACAAATATTTATATAAAATATTTTATTTATAAAATATTAATTGGTTATGTATTTTTCTTTCTTTCATTTTTTTTATACACTCATAGCATACACTCAAAATCATTTGAGCTATTTTTTTTATTTATTTAGGCATAATATTATTTTATATATACTTTTAATATCGGTCATAACATGAAAATAATTATCGGCACATCTAATGAATATATGAAGAGTTTATTTGCAAAAACAGAAAATCATGTTTTTTATTGTTATCTCATGTTTTTATTGTGTTTTATTTTGTTGTGCTGTATTTTTTGTTATTTTTTTAACCTAATCAAAAAAATAAATAAAATAAAAACAACAACTGCGTTTTGATTGAGTTTAATTGGAATGCACAATGAAAAAACATGATTTTTTAAAATTGTTAAAAACTGAGTTATCTGTTTTTGCAAATGAACTCTTCATATATAACAAGATCCATATCCTTTAGAAAGTATTAACAGTATAAAGGAAATGCGTTTGAAGTGACATTGACAAGCTTTTACTCACACTGTTAAGTAAAACATTGTTTAGTGCATTGAGAGAAAGCTGTTTCTGTCCCATCTAGCAGCCAAGCCAATGAACCAGATGGCTGTGAGCAAGACAGAGAGTAGTTATTCTGCTCCATCCCTTTGACCAGCACTGCCTCAATTATCAGACTGACGTTTCATTAGCTTCAGCAGCTGATGCCACAGTGGAGGAGCACTGAAGTGTGGTGAGAAGAAGTGAAGGTAAAAACGACTCATGCTAGTTGCTAACCTAGGCTGCTAATTTTAGGAACCGTTATATTAAATCCCAAAAATTCCTAAGCCAGGGTTACATTTGCTATCAAAGCCTTGGAAATTTAGTTGACGGTTGAAACAGGCTTTGCGTGTGTACTCTGAGAGAGGTTATCGCAGGGCTAAGCCCAGGGAAAGTGGCAGATTTAAAGGATTCAACCCCAAGATGCTGTTGAGCTATCACGGATGACAGGCCTCTTCCTCTGCTGTCAATTTCAGCGAGAGATTAAACCCAAGAATAAAGCTTGGACCATAAAATTTCAAGACTTTGGTACCTCTTGTCAAGACTTTGTCATAGGCTATCTCTGAACCATCATTTGAATTTCACTTTTGAGTCCAGTGATATTAATTGCTTTTCTATCTATAAACAGATTGTTGTTGACATGGCCTCGGGTGAGCGAGGCAGACTTATCAATTCTCTAAAGGCACTAAAGTGTAATCTTCAGTCCTTCCCAATGTGAGAAAATCAATACGTTCAGCTGGAATCCTGAACAGAGGGTTTAATTACAGCTCAGGGTGCTTGTAGAAAGACAAGATGCTTTGGGAATGCATGTCAGATTGGTTGGATTCATTCAGTGTGTGCATTTTTGGAATAAGGTTGTGTTTAAAGCATCTTTATAACAGTTAACAAGGCAAACCTGACATGTTTTATTTGAATGTACGCTTACATAAGAAAAAAATCAAAGCTGAAATTATGGCATATTAAGTCAAAATTATGAAATAAATATAAATTCTGAAATAAAAAGTAAAAAAAAACAATTAGAAAATTAAAGGGGATACTTTTTTAAAATTATGGCTTTTTATCCATTTAATTAATTGTGGCATTTATATGTCATAATTATGTTTTATTTTATAATGCCAATCTTGATATTTTGATTTAGTATGTTATAATCTCATAATTATGACTTATCTCATGATTTCGACTTGTGATTTTTTTATGTGGCATAAATGGGCTTCCATAGAAACCTCATTAGCAAGTCTTCATCTTTATACTTTACCATTCCCAGTCCATTATTAAGCTTCAAAATGATCACAAAATAAGGATATAATTTGCAATTTTCATATTTTTGAATATTTGACTTGTATTGAATGAGGGCAGAGAAGAGAATTAGAGCTTTAAGAAAGCTCATAAAGTCTTATTAAGACAGATCTGGAATTGGTTTAATGATGTCTAATAGAGGGCGCAATCACACATTTAATGCAAAGATCCCTTTTGGCACAGTGCATAGAAATGAGTCAATTACGTATTCATTAGCAGCGCAGACAGACTGTAAGTGCAGCGTGAATTGCATGGAGTGTTTGTCTTGATAGCAATGTTTAAAAAGCTACTAATAAAAACTGTTTTAACTGCCTAAATGCACAGTTTAGAAAGCTGGGTGTTCAGGATAGTTTACTCATTTACTCACCCTGTATGACATATATTTCTTCTGCAAAACATAAATAATTTTTTTGTAGAACTGTTTTTTTATTGTTGTTGTTGCACCCGATTGACTTTCATTTTATGGTGAACTGTGCCTTTAATATTTTTGCAGAAGTGATATCATATTTCTCCCACATCTAACAGTTCTGTGGTGGGCAGCAAGAGCTACAAATAGATCCGTTTTCCTGTTTTGAAGAGTGCGATGTGTTTTGTGTGCTTTAAAAGAGCTTTCAGGTCAGATGTTTCCCTCTCTTTTCTCATTCTTTGTCACTTTTTCTATTCTCTCTCACCGCCCCTCCCCTGCCTTCTCGCGCTGTCACCCTTTACGTTGTCCGTCGGCGGCGCACACAATTACAGGCTCTGATTGCTATCAGCCAAGGTTGGGGGGCTTACAAATTAGGGGATAAATAGGATTTCCTACATGCTGGATGGCAAAGGCCAGGGAATGGTAATGAAAAACTATACATCACAATCAGCGCGACAATCCTATTCATACAGCCAGGCATTACACTCACTCTTCATAATAATAGCCAAATGACAGTCACGGCCGTAAGGCAGCAGCGAGACGCTCCCCATAAGCATCTCCCATCTGAACAACATCTATGCCCAGGCTTTATTGTTATGCCTTGGTGTGATGCCATTTGCACGCTTTTTGAGAGAACTTGATTTATTTCTTCATTGTTATATCCCATGAGTTTATGGGAGGGCTTTTTCTGTGTTTCTGTGAAACTGGCTTGTGGTTTATTGAAATATAGCTGGATTTGAGCTGAATTTTTATGATTTAGGACTGTTAAAAAATGTGTCTTGTCTCCTCAGGAGGAGGAATATTGCTGTGTGACCATTTTAGGTTAAAGTCTGTTTCATTTATAAACATTTTGAGTTCTTGTTTGTCACACGGGTGCATGCTTATACCCTAAAACACAAAAAGTGTGACAAAATATAGAAAAAGTTAACTTTTTACACTGTTCTGCACATCCCCTATGGCTTATTTTAAGCTTCAATTTGCATTGCAGAGCCCTAAAACTTAACAGACAGAGAAAGGAAAGTTAACCACTCTTGTTTCTCTGTCACTCTGGCTGAGGGACAGACATTCTCGAGTAGATGAAGACTCATTTACTTCCACAATCAGTCGCAGAAGAGCCAATCTGTCCCACAAAACACGCACACACTCATTCTCGCACACAGAGGTTGTCAGACTGCTGTAGGACTGAATCCACAGACCCACTCAGACCACAATTACTTGCGCTATAATGAGAAACTCGAGTCTGCCCACTTCAGTATCGGACTGCCACTAGGAGGAGATGGAGTCAATTAGAATGCATTGCACTGACAATGCAAACTCATTCACTTAGCCTGCCTATTGACAACCTATCATGGCATCCCTCAGAGAGGATGTTATAGTAATTGGCTCTATTTTTATTTTTGGTAGTCAGTGGTCTAAGAAGCATCACAAAATGTTTTCTGCTCAGCACATCTCCTCAAACTTGTGTAGTTTTTTTTCGACTTATGTTTTGGTGAAGTTTTCTATTCTTACAGAGCCACTCTGAATCTGTTTTAGCTGACTGGTTTACAGTTACACTACAGTAACCTATGGTCTGCAGTATTACTGATTATTAATTGTAGCTAGTTTAGATGAAAACCCTGTGTTTAATGGCATACTGATCGTGTTTAGACCAGTGGTTCTCATCCTTTTTGACTCCATGGCACTTCATTGTATTTTTGGTACTTCTGCTGTAATGACAAATCTGCTGACTTTCAAACTTGTTTTCAAAAAAAAAAAAAAGTTCATTAGCATTTCCATTTTTCATGGGCAGTTAGTTTGCTTGAGTCATTTCAGTCATTTTATTTATTTATTTTTTTTCAATTTACCTCTCAAATATAAGGAAGAGGATTAGGGCCAAGCAATAATAAAAATGAAAACCATCTCAATATTAAAGTCATTATAATGTGAGATTAAACTCATTAAATTTAGATAAAAAAAAGCAGTTTTACAAATTCTGCCTCTCATTTGCCACCCCAGTTGAAGAATGACCCAATTGACTAGGGTTCAAATCAGCTTTTGGCCAAACTCGCTCTTCTTCCTTTTCTCATCACATAATCACATATCACATCAGAAAAGTGGAAATCAATTGCCTAACGAGTGTTTAATAATACCATATTAAATGGGTAGGTATAGGGGGGAGGGCTTTGTTGTCCAACGATGTTATTCTCAGCATTTTATTTGGATATTTTTCCTCAAAATTAAATTTGTAAGTTTTCTCAAAACACAACGACTTTATTCTCGAACTTTTATGAGTTTATTCTCAACATTTCATTTGGACTTTTTTCTTGAAATTTAACGAACCTTTTCTCAAAACACAGTAACTATTCTCAAAATTTAATGAGTTTATTCTCAGCATTTTATTTCGACATTTTTTCTTAAAATTTAACAAACCTTTTCTCAAAACACGACTTTATTCTCGAACTGTAATGAGTTTATTCTCAACATTTTATTTAGACATTTTTCTCAAAATATAACAAGTTTAATCTCGCATTATAATGACTTGAATCTTGAGATGGTTTTATTTTTTATTATTGCTTGGCCATAATCCTCTTTCGTACAAATAGCAATTTCTACATTATAAAATATTTTAGCTTGACGTAACTTGAAAAATGTATATGAGAACCGTGTTTCTTAAATAAAAATGACAGTTGTTGAGAGAACCGATTAAAATAAAAATATGATGTCAGCTTACATCTTGATTTGTGTCTGTTCTAGTTTATTTTAAAGTTTTTTTTGTGTGTGTCTTATTTTCAATAATTTTAAGCAATTTTTTGGCCTCCTTGGAAGTATGTTGAGTCCCTCTTGGGTCCTGGTTCCCTGGATTGAGACTCACTGGTTTAGACTGGCTCACATAACTGAATGTATGGTTTTCCTCTCTTGTTCTCCCTAACTAATCCAGTTTTCTACTTGAGTGATAAAAGATTCCCTGATTTGCTTTTTGGGAATCATCTGATTATAAGATGATAAAAAATGTGCACCTAGGGCCTCTTTAGCTTCTGGCAGCCTCAAGAGAGATCAATCACATTTTATCAAATTCTCAGAGAGATAAAAGGCACATACACACATAGCACAAATACACACACACTTATAATTTATCACCAAGGTGACAAGAAACCTGACAGCATTTCGATCAATACCGCAAAGAGTAATCGGCGATAGAACGACTTGGGACAATGGCCCGCACTTCCCCTTGTGAGGCCATAATAGATTGGCTGAGGAATCTGATGCCACCAAGACACTGAAGAATCTGATGGCATGGGACACAGTGAGGTGACTGAGATAAAGGAAAGATAGCAAATATGTCTAGGTTTTTAATCTAGGACAGCAGAGGGATTATGTTAAAGCTATTATCAACACGATAGATAAAAGTGCTTATCTATTTTTTTTATTTTTTTTTAATTAATTGCTGTTTTCATTGGAACAGTATTTTGTATTTCAATACTTAAAATCCCAAGATAAATCTTCTTTTTAGTGAATCACAACTAATGTAGTCAGATTTGCAAACAAATGATTCTATATGAAGTGGTTCTTTTGTAGTGAGTCAAAACATACAACGCGACCAATGTAATCTGATTCGCAAACAAATGATTCTTATGAACTGGCTCTTTGTAGTGAATCAAAAACATATAATGTGACCAATGTAGTCCGATTCCCCAAAAAAATGACTGTTATGAGTCGGTTATTTTAATGAACTTTTCAAATAGATGTTATTGATCTGAATCCAGCTGGAAAAACTGTATTCACATAGAAACGATGTATATGTGTGGGACGGGTGTGTGTATTTTGTTTGTAAAAAAACATGGAAATTATCATTGAAACTCACATGAATCAAGTAGAGTGCTTGACAATCTAAATTGCATAGAATTTGGAAATATGTATGGATGCCTAATCCTAATATTGATGCCCTAACTTATTAATATTAGTTAAAATGATTGTTTGGGTATTTAAAAAAAAAAAAAAAAGAGTACAGTCGTGGGTCTTTTTCTTTACCAGTTCAGACCAGCATACTGTCAATAAATCTCAGTGAATCATTATTCCATCACCAGTGGGCAGAAGAGTGCATGCCTGTGTGTAATGGACTGTGGGAAGGGCCAGAGATGAGACTTCTTTCTTGGGTATGTTGGCTCATAGTCTTCATCATATTGTCCCAACAGAGAACTGACTCATCCATCAGTTCCCTTCCTGCTCATCCATCAAAAACCACCAACTTGCAACCACAAACACACACACCTGGCTTGTTCTAGACCACAGGAACCAATGAAGAACAGCGGGGATTGCTTAATGTCACACTCGCTCACTTTCACGCTCTCATTCATGTGTGGTGAGACGGATACAATCGTTATAACTCGTTCTCCTCAAACTGAAATGGGATGTAAACGTACTCCCCACAGTTGTGAGGTCAGCCAGTGGGATGTTCAAAAAAGTTTTACAATGCTCTTGGTCAGTGTCACCTCGACTGCCCTACGCAGCCAGAAATCGATCCACCAAAACAGTCCACTGAAGAGATGAGCGAACTGGCTAATTCACTATCGATCTGGACATGGAGCGATACTTCTCTCTCTTCAGTTGTTATGGAGTATCCGTTATGGTTCAGTTCTCAAACCAGTGCAGAAAAAAAGAGATATGTTGTATTCCACAAAGTAGCTCCTGCTCTTGAAAGTGTCTTTTTCAATCAGCTCTCCGGTTCACACTTGAGCTTGTAATAGTTATACACTAGCATTCAAATGTTTGGGGTCAGTAAATTTATTTATTAGTGCTGTCAATCGATTAAAAAAATTAACTAATTAATCACAAAAAAAATTTCTGAAATGAATCGCGATTAATCACACCTACCATTAAAGATTTTAAATGTAGGCTACTTTTATATTGCAATAATTTCACATTCAATCTTCAAATTAATGTAGAAACAACATAAAGACAGTATATTTTTAATATTTGTTTAATTGAATCTTTTTTTATGACTGAAGGCGAGTATCATTGATACCAATACTACTGATGTCTCTAGGAAATTGCCCCCCCCCAAATATTTAACCATTGTACACTATATGTAATGTTGACTATACTAACATTGCAGTATAATTGAGAGCTATACATTTGAACATTTATTACACTTTAAAAATTAACAACTTTTAATTTAAGTGAACTTAAAACAATTTTCACATAAACCAATTTTTTTTTTTTAAGTAATATTTACCTGTGCCCTTCAGCAAGTAGGAAATATACAGAAATTGAATTAAGTTATCAAACACTAAATTCTAAATTAAATATAGATGAATCCTTAAAGCTACACAAGTTATTGATTTCCTCTTTTTTTTTTTCTTTTGTTCTTTGATTAACAGACATCATAGCACCTGGGTTATTAGGTTATTTTGGCTGCTATTATTTTAAGAGCTGCCACTGCGGAACGTGACACGAATCTGACAAGCATGCTCATAGATTCATTCACGTTTTAATATGGAATGATACAGGCTGCAGTGTGCACCGCTGTATTTGTGCATACAGTTGAAGAGTATGTGCTATAAGCACAGTATAACGGCTGACAGGACAGGAAAATTCGTTTTTACTGACATATGGCCTGACACCATCTTATTTGACCACAGGTCACTGATGTTCTACTGAATCTCCTTGTCACCTGTACTGTTTCAGCGCTCGTTTGACTAGCGCCTGTCGCTAAAGTGGAGTGTGCATCTGAAAAGTCTCCTGTTCGATGTGGTCGTAAAGATGTTCTGCATCTAAATAAATGCATTTCTTGTCAAGGATAGAGACAGAAGCAGCAGTTGTGAATGGGGTGGCCAACC